>NC_092866.1:66112227-66113266 GCF_032062135.1 Pyxicephalus adspersus | reverse complement strand
TCCATCACTGACCCCTCTAGAGCTCTGCAGAGCATTGCACCCTCCCATCCCCCCCTGACAGATACATATTGTATATTCTGCAGATTATTCCATCACTGACCCCTCTGCAGATCATCGCACCCTCCCATCCCCCCGACAGATACATATTGTATATTCTGCAGATTATTCCATCACTGACCCCTCTAGAGATCTGCAGAACATTGCACCCTCCTATCTCCTTCCCATTGACGGAGTATTTCCGCAGTTCCAAAACTTTCCCCTCACTTCCTGTCCCGGTGACACCCATACAACGGTGCCTGTGAATGTCACTTTGTGTGAATGCTCCGTCATGTCCTAGGTGAATGTTGGTCCATTCCTCTCCTCTATGATCTCGTCAGTCATATTTGTGATTTCTCTGTAATTAGTTATTTTGCAGATTTCCATCCTGTGACCCCAATACAGCAATTTATGGCGATAATCTGCTCTGAAATCTGTGATTTACTTTATATGGAGACGATTTCCATGGCTGACATTAAATCCATTCCGCAATCTCTGGGATTTATTTTTTCATTTTATTCTCCGTCACTGAACTTTTATCTTCGCCGCCATAAAATCCATAAATGTCCCAAAAATCAGAACCCCCCCCCCCCCATGAGGAACCGCAGGGGTGAAAATAACTTACCAGGACGGGGACACCCAAATCCACTATAGGGTCCTCACCTCCTCCAGTGTCACCTGTCATTTGTAACCTCTAATTATTGTACTGCGCTGCGGAATATGTAGGTGTCATATAAATAACGGTTTCCTAATAATGAAACTGTGCCAATTCCGCCTCCGCATTGGCCCCATTGAACGTCCCCAAAGGATGACATTTTGCGGAGTTTTGCTCAATGAAATGTTAATAAGATTTTAAAATGACTTTCAGTTTTTTTTCTATCTGCTGCTTTCAATGAAATAATCCCTGGTGATCCTGCCATAAATGTCTTTGTTTAGGAGTTTCCTATTTTGGGGTGACACCATTTAGTGCCAATGTCAGCCAAATGTGCTCCTCCATTGTCAC
>NC_092866.1:66109845-66111400 GCF_032062135.1 Pyxicephalus adspersus | reverse complement strand
TCCCCTCCTCTGATCCTCTTTCCTGCCCTCTGAATGTTGGAATTCTCTCCTCGCTGCTCCGGATGATTTTAGATTGGAGGGGTCGCGGTTTTATATTTTCCGTGCCGGCGGTGACGTGTTAATGTCGCCGCTGAGTTGGCGGATTTAGTTGAACAAGGATTGGCCGGAATTGTGAGCGCTGAGAGGTTAATGAGAGCTGAGCATTATATCATAACGCCACTGAGCGCCGGTCACATGACCTGCCGCACCGCTCACCTGCAACTGGGGCCCCCCCATCATTACAATCGCAGCGTCACCCCATAAATCACACTCATACAAGGCACTGAAATCCTGGCCGGGAACTCTGCCGTGAGATTGTTTGTAACACTCGGAGGACCGACTGCAATGGAGGAGCGAGCCGTGACTTCTGTGACTTCATTTTAATAAAATCAATGCAAAACCAACTGACATGTCCCCCGGTGATCCTGCCACAAGGGTGTTTGATTTTGCACTTCCTGTTATAGTGTGACAACTCCTCTCTATCTATTCAGGTCTCCCGATGATTGTTGTCATGAGTTCCACTGATAAACTCTTACTTTGTATCGGCCTGGAATGTTCATCCCTCTTCCAGAGTCACAATAGGGATATCGGCCCCAATCGCTGAACCCCCGGCCCCCCTTTCTGCCCCCCCCGCCCCACTCTCTCTGCCCTTCTCCCAGTTTTTGCCCCACCAGCGACTTCACCAGCGACCCCCACCAGCGACGATTTATGGGCGCTGGGCCGGTATTCCTTCATTATTATTGGCTGTCTTCAGAAATTTAATAAGAGCTCCTGGGATAATTTGATGTACGAGCGCCTGGGTCAGCACTGCCCTGAAAGCTCCTAAATTATCCCCAATTTCCAGGCTTTGTTGGCCGTTTCCTCCGAGGGATCCAATCGCCTTCCTGGCTGATGAGAGGCCCAACCAGTCCTGATATTGGGAGCACTGAATGGCTCTTTGTTCCAGGGGCCCCAACGCTTCACCTGCTGCTCCTCACATTGCCGTATATATCACCAACACAGGCTGGAGCGGCGCCATGTTCCTCCAGCACTAATGATCACCAAACAATGGCCGGATGATGTCAACAAATTGGTGACGGATCCCACAAAAGGGGCAAATTTGGGTGCCACCACCTCCTGGAATAATACAAATCACTCTCGGATTTATTATTTCTGATAAAACCGAACAGAAATCTGCTAACCCACTGACTGCGTCCCTAATAAAGTCACAATTCCAAAAATCCCCAGCTTTCATTACCACCCCCTGATGATCCTGCCATAAAGGTCCTTGTCCGGTCACTTCCTGTTATCGGGTGACAACACATGGAGCCATTTCCTAGGGCTGACCCATTGTCACCCTCAGGGAAGCCAAGCAGCCATTGCCGGTGTAATTTATTGGGTTTGCACCCCTCCCCCGGGCCACCGCTATCTATGCAGAACATGAGAGGGCCCGGGGGGTCAGAAGAGAATCTGCCCCATGTGGGGTCCCCTCCATCACACACAGCCCCCCTTCTCTGGACTTTGTACCCTTCATTCT
>NC_092866.1:66092266-66109713 GCF_032062135.1 Pyxicephalus adspersus | reverse complement strand
AGAGTGTCAGCTCTTGGGGTGAATTTGCTGGGCCGGCCATTGCTGAGCACATTATGAGTCATGTGACATTTGTTACTGACAGGTCCACTTGAATCTCTTGTGATCCTCCTGGGGCTGCACACATAAGCAGAGTAACAATTTAATTGGGACCCTCTGCACCCCAAGTGCCCCGCCTGGTCAACGATTGGCCCTATGTTTTGCCCAGACCCCCCCCTAGTGGACACGCCCATGGCAAGCCTGATGTCAGCTTGCAGCTGGTGTGTATTGGATGTGACTGAGCAGCGATTTCCCCGATTCTGCACAATAACAATGCGGAGATTTTGTTCCCGGTTCTGTAATTTGATTGGGACGCAGCAATCAGAATTTCTGGGGTCACATGATCCATTAATCCCCCTCACCTATTATTTCCCGGCCCGGCTCCTGATTTGCCGGCTGTCAATCAGAATAAAACATTTCATTGCGGCTGCCTTAGCCGGTATTTGCCATCTGCCAATATTCAGATTACCTGAAATTCCTGCTATTAGAGCCGCCGGGGGCCCTGATTGCTGCCCTGCAGGCCGCCGCCATCCCAGCAACCCGCAAATAATCTGTGTGCGTCCCCTCACCTGAACTCCGCACAAAACATCCAACCAATCACAGGGCTGCATGCTAGGGAAAGTTAGGAGGAATGCCAAGATCAATGGAATGTGCCGTAACCCATAGCAACCAATCACAAATCTGCATGAACAAATCCCTGGCGTGTCACAATATGCAGCGACAGTCTCGTATTTCAGAAAAGCTCCGTCTGTAAAAACACAACTTTGTGATATAGTCAGAGACTTTGTCTAGGCCCAGATCATGTCATCAGTCTGCTGCAGGCAGGAGGAAACATTTCCTTAGTCCACCTGACCAGTCAGTATTAAGTAATCGATCAGCTGCACAATTCCACCAATAGAAATGTTCCCCAAATAACGAAGTCCCATTGGCTGCCCCCGGTCACACAGCTTCTCATCAATGTATACCAGCATGGTGGATGTAGCCAAATTGGCCCCTGTGTAGAACTGGCTTGGGGCCCCTGTTAGCAGAGGAGGGTCTGGGGCCCTTATTCAGCAGCAGACTTTGCCCCTCCCTATGCCCGCCCCTGCAGAGCCACCAAAAAATAAATAGTTTTATTGGATTGGAAGTGTAAGTCCCCCGTGTGTTTGGATCCATCGGCAATGAGGACCCTCGGGTGACATCTTAGGACAGCGCCCCCTGCAGGAAGTGCCGATATCTCCCCGGATAATATTATATTATGATGGCAGTGATGGAGGGCCGGTGTAAGACGCAGAAAGGATTGGAATTATCAGAAATCTATGGAGAGAGGCCGAACGTGTAGAGAAATATTTGTCAGGATGATGAGGGGGTAGCGCTGTCATTTCATGGAGAACATTCATTTGGATGTGACGGTGAATCTGGAGACGTCGGGAAAAGGTCAGATAAAGTAATGAGCACTTACACCGACAGTATGAAACATGAAGTGCTCGCCCCCCCAGGCGCTGCGTTACGAGACGCCGAATTCTAAGTAACCCGTTATGGGCACAAAACTTCCAGAGTGAATAAAAGAGAGATGATTTATTCACCGAAATGTAAGAACGCAGTGAATGTTCCATCATGGATCACTAAACACATCTCTGGGCGTTCCATGTGGCCGGCCTGCGGTGCCGGAACTCCTGTCCATCATTATGGAGCCCGGCTCGGGATAGGGAGTATAGGGATGGGGCCACCGCCCCAACATCCAATCAGGGCCATTAGCCCCAAATCCAGGCGCCATCAATGTACGATGATCCGATTGGCTGCCATTTCATGTGCCAGGCAGAGATCAGCGGCCACAATTTGGGGGTCCGAGTGGGAGGGGAGCTAAGTGGAGATAGACGGGCCCAGGGAGGTGCAGGGGCCCCTCCAGGTTACAAAGATATCTTATAAACATTTTACTGATGTGAGAATATTTTAGGGAAATCAATAAATAAATTCAATGGGGAAGTCGGAGTGTTGGTGACCTGATGGGTTCTGGAATTGGAGAAACCCCGTAAATCCAGCAGCTCCTCCCCCTCTGATCGCTCGACATATATGGGGGCAGCTTTAAAATATTTACCCCTATACCTCTCTGACCTTATCACTTATCGTTGCTGCGGGGTTGCTTTGCAAAGCTGAATATTTCGGCCTCATAAACTCCAAATATCGGCTCCCCAACCAGACAAAGTGAGCCGCAGAGCACGCCATTGTGCTCTTCTTTTTAGCCAACCTTCGATACTCTGGGAATCCTTTGTCCTTTATTACATTTTTATAAGAAGATCATTTTACCAATATGATGATTCCTTTAATCATACAATTCTGTGTATTCTTCTCACATTTTATCTCACAGCCGTTATATCAGCCAGGTAATATAGTAAATATTTTCACCCAATAAACTTTGAGGGTGCCAAACTCATCCCTGGTCCTGCACACAGGTAATACTGGCATGGTGAGTTTATAATGAACCCGATGGGCCCTGGGGCCCCTATACTCCCGGATGTAACAATCATTACGCGCGGTGTTGCTGGAGTTCCTTCCTTGTTTTCTCCTTTAATATTAAATATTTGATTCTCCCCGGTAAATAGAGTGACATGTTGTGACTGATTAGGCGGCAGATAATGGCGCCATCATTATCTTGTTCTCGGCTCAGGAACGACGATCATTATTACAGCGAACGTTTCTTCCTCGATGGCTGTACAACGCTTCTAAGTTATTTTTAATACAATTCTGAAGAGGGATTTATATTCCCCGCAGGTTGTGGCAATCGGCAATCACCTCTTCTTTAGAGGTAAAGACTTTATTTTAGGCGGGAGGGAAGCGAAGAGAGAGAAAAATAAAGAAGGGGAAAGGGGAGACAAAGAAAAGAGAAGGGGGGGACACAGACCAAATAGAGGGGGACACAGACCAAATAGAGGGGGAGAGGCGGGGAAGAGAAAGGGGGTACATGAGAGAGAGAAAAAGAGGAAATGAAGCCCCCGACATTCATGTTACACAATCCTCAAGCCTTCCTGCCCTGCATATAAAGCCCCCACGACTGGTTCTAGGCTTCTTGTTACCCTAGGCAAACATTGACCAGAACCCCAAAAATCTTTCGTGTAAACCCCTATTGACAGACCTCAGTACAGACCCCCAGGCAGAAGGCCCACGGTGACAGGTCTAAGTGCAGACCCCCCAACTGCAGACCCCCACTGCAGACCCCCCACTGCAGACCCCCACATACTCAGAGCCGAGCACAAAAAGTGTTCCTCATATCTGTGGCAGTATTTGTTTTTGTAATGCTTGGCTGGGGGAGGGGGTATAATAAAAGAATTGCTCAGGGCCCCCTTTGCCATGGAGACTTTGCCTCATGCTAGGTCCAGCACTAACTGGCCCCGGTCTTACAGAAAAGAGTGGGCCAAGCATGGACAGAATTGGGGAAATGCTGACTGCCTACAATAGAATTGTAAATAATAAAATAAAATAATTGAACAATAAAATAGAAATACAACCAAAATATGAATTTCATCAACAAAGCTAAACTTATCAAAGCTAAAGATATACAGCTATGGGGACACAGGAGTGCCTAGGCACAGGAAGTCACCTGATATACAGCTATGAGGACACAGGAGTGCCTAGGCACAGGAAGTCACCTGATATACAGATATGTTAATGAATTAAACTGAAGCTCCAAGATTTTTAGGAAATGTCGCTTTAGTAGCGCAGTGAATGCCTTGAGATTTCCGCACTTCCAGTGGTCGCATTTCTCGATAATCTTTTCAGACGACATGAAAACTCCTCAGGACATCACTGGGGGTGAAAATATTATCGGACAAGTTGGAATATTTTATCTGCGAGGGTATAAATGGTGGAAGTGACGAGCGATCAGTGAATACGCGAATATCGCATTTCATGCGAGGAGACATTAATTAGTATTTTGCGGCCGTAATTATCAGACACAAAATCTTTAATTTTTACTTTATTTTCCCCTTCCTGGCGGGTGAAAATTCCAGTGAATCATGGATTTCTAATTCACACACAATCGTTTCTGGGCTCGCTGCGAGGGGCCGATACTCGGCATCTTTGTCATTGTAACTAAACGCAGACCGGGGGAGGGGAAAGGATGTAAATCGCATGCGACGCTGAACTGAGAGTTCCCCTCGCTGCTATTTCTTAGGGCCAATCTTTTTATTAATACAAAGTGAATGTGCAGAGCTATTTCTCCAATTATATGCTGCAATACATTAGTCCCACAGCCGGATGATTACGACGCATTTCCAGTGGGAAGTTCATTACTTGGAGTATGTTAAAAGCAGAAAATAATGGGGGTCACCGCGCCAATTTGCAGCACAATATTAAAGATGGTTTCAAGCCCCTAAAGAGCCGGCAAAGGCGAAAGCTTCTTAATAAAAGCCGCCGAGATTTGCCATTGCGATATTTTATCTGGCTATTAGGATTACACGCCACGCAAAGCGCCATTGTGCAAATCTTAATATTTACAGAATTACCGGGCGCCGCCGGGAACCCAAAGGTTGGGGTCTGAGAACAGAGACGGATCCTTCTAACAATCTGATTGGTCGAGTTCTACCAACGGCCGATTCCAGATATCTCACAAACTCTGGGCCTGCACGCCATTCACCGTAAGATTGAATTCTGGTTCAGCTTCAGTAATTGTTCTCAGCAACAAAATATTAAAGGGGAATTCTCTCCAATTACCCCAAAAAAGCCATCTTTAATTAAGTCAGTGACTTTGGCTAGGCTAAGATGAGTTCATCAGTCTGCTGCAGGCAGGAACAAGCATTTCCTCAGTCACCCAGCCCCTTATAATCACTTGTACATCAGATTTGATGCAGTTTTATTGGATTCATTTCCTATATGGCTCCCCAGCTGATTCCGGAATTGGCAAACTGAGCTGCATTGAGTGTATTAAATGCCCCCACAATTCACATGTAGTCCCCTCCGCAGGCACAACAGGGGCCACCTGCAATACAGGATTCAGACATTTTTGTTTCAGGAAAATACAATATATACAGCATTTCCCTGAAAATAAGACCTACCCCTAAAGTAAGCCCTATTGGCTAATTCGGAGGGTGTGGTCACATGGTACAGGAGGGATACCAGGAGGAAGGAGAGAGCAGAGAGATTTTCAAAGCCCTGGAGCAAGGAGTGAAGAAATCGCAGGGTTAATTAACCTATTGTACGCTGGTGTGACATTACAACTAATAGGAGGTCGGTGGATTCTCTTTTCATTCATTAGCAGAAATGCAAATTTATTAACTGATTGATTTTTTATTTTGCTTTTACTCAGATTTATATTGGTTGCTGTTTGTGGTGAACAAAGCTTTGTTTCTGTGTCTGTTACTCTATGAGTTGTGGTAATTCTCCGCACATTTCCTTATTTTTCATGAATCATTTTCGTGACTTCTTGTATATAACAGAAGAATCTGTGACACATTATCTATATCGAGTTATCTTTCCATAGCATTGTAATATTGGTTACAGGTTTTGGGAAATACAGATTTTTGTACATGAATAAATAAGACATCCCCTGAAAATAAGCCCTAATGTGATTTTCAGAGATAAAATAAATATAAGACCCTGTCTTATTATCGGGGAAACACGCTATATCACAAACACAGATTGATTATTCAGGAATGATTTGTATCCCGCGCCGCCCTCACCTGATTTCTAGGTACAAACTCAACTTTTAGGGACAACGAATTGGGATGCAGGTGTGTTAACTATCACAGGCCACACCCCCTGCCACACCCTCAGGTACCGGGAATACCCCAAAACGTTCCCATTCTCACTCTTCCTGCATTTTTAACATCTGGTTATCCTCCTCCTGCACAATCCGGGGCCCATGTATGAGATTTATATAATATGCATCCAACTAATATCTGAAGACAACCAGGGGAAGATGGGAGTGGTAGTTCCGGGAGCGGTGATGGTGGGGACACACTTTCCAAATATTGCTGTACACACATTATGACAAAGGCTGTCACAGAACTATAATATTATTATTAGGGGCCCCTATAGGTACAACAAGTGTACAGACCGGGGAACTCAGCACATAAATATCAATTCAAGTTTAAAAATGGAAAAAAAAAAAAAAAATTATATTATTATTATATTATTAATATTATTAAATGTTTTCATTTTTTATTTGAGCTGAGAATATAGATGAAGGTTTTGTGAAATCTTTCCAATCATTGCAAACAATAGAAAACTCCACACACGTGCCGATCCGGGACCCCAAGCTCCGGCTACATGCGGGGCCCGGTTCCAGCCGCGGCTCCCGTGGAGTCCTCCACTTCTAGGAAATGAAAGACGTAGAGGAATGGTTTTTACTGGCGGGGTTAATGAGATCAGAGTCTGTACTCCATATCTTAATCCTGCCGCCCCTTTCATTTAAAATTAAATTAAATGTTATTTTATGTTGATCTTTTCCTGCCAGCAACTCCGGGCTATATAATATTTTAACTATCGGGATTTATTTTCTAGTGCCGCTTTCAAAGCCGGCGTGTTATTTGTGAAGATGTTCATGAGTCGGCCTCATTCTGCATTTCTTAGCACCTCTTAGCGGACATGGCCCCACCTGCGACACGCCACTTTATTTTCACTAGTATTTAACGGCGTTCATATTACCGACGCGTCGGCAGTAGCAAAACATTTTTATGATTCCCAACTGCACTTTTGAGTTCAAATTTTCTCCCCTTCTGCCTAAAAAGCAATATTAATTAGCATCTGAAATGCGTGTCGTATTTTTCCGACAGTGCGCCCTGCATTTCTTCCCCCTCGTCGACACATTTGTGGCTGCGTTATTGAAAGTTATTGTCCAAGCGCAGTACAAAGAGATCCTTGTTGTCTGCCTGCAGCTGGAATATTGGGAGCTGCGGATGTCACTCCAAACATTTACAATCACGGTAACAATTTGGCTTTATCGCGGTTTTTCTCTCCCGGTATTCCGCACCTCGCGGTCAAAGCTGAATTTTTAGGAACCGTACAGGAGGGGCAAATAAATGTCTAAGCTGCATTAGTCATGTGTGTGCCGTGTAAGTTTTATCCTGTGTCAGCACTGCCAAGTGTTTCTTGTATAATAATTTAATTATTACAGAGAGGATTCATTGGGAGACTTTTGTATCTTCAAGATTTATATTACATTTATTTTCACCCCCCACCCATGGAACTATCAGATATATATTTGTAGATTTCATGCAAGGACAAAACTTTGAAGTTTTAGAGTCACAAAGGGTTTAAACTCATGCGTTTATTTTTGGTTGCTGTCTTAGTCCCATTGGGGAGATTTCCCCTCATTTCCTGTCCCAGAGATACAACACAAAATGAGATCTCTCCATAGAGAGGGGAAATCTCCCCCTCAGCCCAGGAGTAGAATTGGGAAATGTCCTGTATGGGTGACAATGGATATTTGGGGGTCTCACATAGAGGAAATAGAGCCAACAATAAATCCTTCTAGTCTAATGGCGGAACGCATGGGGCAGAGCCATCATTGTTATACGGGGAAGTATGGGCAGGAACCCCAACTATTATCATTATAAAGCCAAATATAAATTATTATAAATATAAAATACGGAGATTCCCCTAAAAAATTTAATGAATTTAAAAGGCTTCAATGGGAAAAAAAATTGTCATTTTGCTGTATCTTATTTCTGAGCCATCCGGTGTAAGAATAAAATAAAACCTCCTAATAATAAACTCTTCTGTCATTTATAAATAGACCGATCAGTCAAACAATACCCCCCAATCTAGTATTGGGTCTCCCCTGTGTCCCCTCTGAAGGGGTCCCGTGATATTTGGCACCAAGATACTGGAAGCAAATTCAGCCTCCTTCCCATAATGCATTCTGCTGCACCCAACCATACAGAGGATCTAAAACATAAATCGATTCATCAGACCAGGCCATCGTCTTCCATCGCCCCATGGCCCAGATCTGATTTATGCCAGTTGTAGATACCCCAATAGGTGGTGGACCTGGAACAGCTGGAAGTCACAATGCCTCATCAGGAGCAATGGGCTGTCCAGGCACACCGGATACAATTATTTCTTTGCTATGTTCCTTTAAGGGTTCCCTAATAGTTTGAAGTTGGGGTCACTGCAGCTTGCAAGGCTTTTTGGCTTCCACATGTTTATACCATACAAAGATATTTTGCAAACCTTGCATCGTGTGTTGCCCCCTCCATGGACACCTTGCCTTAGAAGCCAGTGATGGATTGTTTTATTGGTTGCCATTTCAGTTTGGCACATTATGTGTTCTGTCGCCTTCCTCCGGCGTTATGTTTTTCAGCCTTTTGTGCTACAATAGCTTGGACCCAATGGGCTGCCCCTCCTTTGCCCATACAAATCGGTGATCCTGTCATTACGGCACTGGTTGTCCTTCCTTTGGTAGTTACTAACCACTGCCCGGTCATTTTGGAGCTGCTTTGACCCATCGCTCAGCTATAACAATTCGGTCAGATCATTTGCCCCAACACATCAAGAACGGACTGTTGACAGGCTGCCCCATTTACCCCCCCCCCCATTGTCAGCGGCCATTGTGCTTAGATCATCGGCGTTATCCGGTCACCTGTTGGTTGGTTTCATGTTCCGGCTGATCGTTTTATAAAAACACAGAATTACCGGCCTCCACCTTTACCGCCGACATAAACCCACAAAAAGATTTTCCTTTTTCTCCAACCACTTAGTGAGATTCCGTTCTCATCTGGGATTAGGGGGATTAATTCAGAAGTCGTAGTCACGGAATTTGGCGAGCTGTCAGTGCGGCCCCAGCGACCGTGCGCTCTTCTCACGTTGGATATTTTTTTGCCCCGTAAGTCTGGTAACTCGATGAGTCCAGACACATTCTTGGTCGGCTGCCTGTTTGGGCCTCGGCAGCTTATCTCTCGGATCTATTTAAATACACTAAGTGTAGTCAGTTTGCATTTGGTAAATCTAATAAAAGACCTACTTACACTCGTCTATTCTTCTCTGCGATGGGCCCATTGTCACCGACATTTGGCATTAATTACAGGCTGGCCCCGGGCGCCCCTCGGCTTGTACCACAGCCAGCAATAATTTGGTTTATAGAGATCAGATGGCAGGGAGCAGCCCCAGAAAAGACGCAGATTTGATGAATTTAGTACGATCTCAATCTGGGTTTACCCTTTCCTGTTGTGGCGTAGACACCCCGCAGCACGCGCGCCCGGCTGCCATGAGCGAAGGTCAATTACACTACAATACCGCCTCTGTTTCCCCCGGCTTCTCAGATTGCGTTTCCTATCAGAATTGAGAAAGTTGTAAAGTGTCCAAATTTGGATGAAAAACCACAAAAAAAGAAAAAAGAATTAAAAAGTGAAAGTTACTTCTGTCATTAAGAATGAGCAGCGGCGTGAATGGCGGACGGCGTGGTGTCGCGTTTCGTGCTGACAAGTATAAAAATTCATCGCTTGATTCGGATCTCAGCCCGGCGTTATGTAACGATGAGATCGTTTAACGTGAAAAGATTTTGGCTTCCGATTTTTTATCTTTCAGGGATTTCATCCTCAGAAGGATCTTCGGGGTTTTTCACGCACACGAGGAAAATGTCATCAAGTCGTTTAATGCTTTTTAATGTTCTTGTATCGTTTACACTTTGCAGCGGAGTGGAAATCAATTCCATCTGCGGGTTTGCAAACATCAAACAGGTCTGACGAGGGGCGCAGACGTCCAACATCACAGTGTATTAGGATGGACAATGCCAAGGGGGGCGCGAGCCAAACAGACGCCATATATCAGCTCCTGTGTGCGGCCCAACCTTAAAGGGGAAATTAAAGTTACCTTCATTCCTCGGCCCTGAACATTGGATGTGACAGACGGCTCCACGGGAAATTGGCAAAACTACTTTACTCCATCCCGAAATGAAGCAACTCAACTGCCATTGATGGGTTTAATATTTCCTAGGTGAAAATACAATTTCAGTGCTTGGATTTCGCTGACACACAAGAGACAAATCAATTCTCATTATTTTTATGGTTCTCTGAAGAAGTTCTATTATGGAGATCTTCTGAAAATGCCGCTTGCCTGGCTGTCTTCTCTAATCCTGGAAGTATGCTGATCAGGAATTTGGCTTTTGTCTCAGAAAGTATTGAAAGTGATTAAAACTCATTAGGCTGCTCCGTACCTGAAACCACTAAAAAGACCCCCAAATACCAGACGGCCAGAACGGGGGCCATTCATGTATCAGGTGGGACCCCGAATCCCTCATAACATTGGGGATTGATGAGTTACAATGTTGCAGTCTGATCATTTCTTCGTTTAGCCGCATGTTCGGACATTGTATCCCTGTATATTGGGATAAGTTAGGAATTTATTCATAGGTGCACTGCATGGAAATCCTTCCAGGAAATAAAGCACAAAATAGATGGACGGCGGCTAAAACTGATCTCCGACCTCAACCACAAAATAAAATAAAGGCAAAAAGTTCATTAATGATTAAAGTAATATTACTGCAAAGCAAAAGTAGCAATTGTCCAAAGAGCTTGCAATCAGAATGAATGCACCATTCCTAACCAACCGATTCTTTTCTCGGTTTACTGACCCCAAGGCTGCTCTTTTTGCCCCTTTTATAATTGAGGGGGAAGACTTTCCGTAAAGCCCTCATTGGTAATATAAAGTTCATTCCGTGCATTAAAGGTTTATCTGTCCTAATGTTGGATGAAAACATTTATTACACACAGAATTCACCTTGAACCCGAACTTCATCCCTGCATGGTACAAAGGAGTTTGTGTGAATTACTTGGTGAATCTGACATTTGGGGAATATCACCTCATCCCTCCCCCCAGATCTCTCCGTGGTCCCCCAATCACCTTCTTGGTGTCACAGGTAGGAATTCTCCGTCCACATTTCCTGGACCCCGACAATAAACAATCAGTCAGCGTTTATTTTTTACCAGCCGACTTGTGAAGAGGAAAATGCAGAAAACGTGCAAAGTGCTAATTAATTTGGTAACTGGTTTTAACATTTTCACCTTTACGTGTTGCGGATCGGAGGAAATCAGTCACTTTGCAATCTCTTATTAAATTTGGCCCAGAGTGATACTAAAATGTGTGTGACATTGACTGATGGAAGTGTCAGCCGCCGCATGAAGGGAGGGAAATGATTATTCCAACAATTAAAATTCAATCAGGAAAAATATAGAAATTCTACAAAACTGAACATTGACCCGGAATCAGACGGAGAACTCCCCAATATCTTACAGGTCGGGGGTCCTATAGGTGCGGTGACCATTAGTAAAAGGGGTCCCAAGGATATCCAGGCAGGAAAAGCCATATCTGCTTTACACAATCTCCAGGAGATCCCCAGGGTGCAAAACCCACCCCCTCCACCAGGGGCAGCACTGGACATATCTACCTATGGGTGGAGTGGGGATAATTTCTTCCAGATTCACCAATTTACTAGATTAAAATATTCCTATTTGTCCAATAACCAAATGACCAGAAGGAGTCAATACTGGATGCATATGAAACAATTCAACAACCAAGTGACAGTGCAAAATATTCCTATATTATATTAGCTGAATTCTGATTGGATAATATTAGAAGAGACACTTCAGATATTTCATTTTATAAAGTTATATACATCCTGACCGTGAATACAATACACAGAAATGAATGGTCCCCCTGTAATCTGAAATGTAAAAGTATCAATAAAATAATTCAGCAGTGAAGCCAGCAAGGAGGCGACCGATAACGTGTAATGGATTTGTTTCCAGATTGTAAACTCTATGGTCTGGGGACCTCTCCTCCTCCTGTGTCTGTAATGTGCTACTCCTATTCAATGTACAGCGCTGAGGAATATGTTGGTGCTATATAAATACCGTTTAATAATGAGAATATTCTGAAAATGCAGTAAGAGCCGTCACTCACCTCCGTGTTTATAAGTATTGTAGAGCAATTCATCATCAGAAGTCAGTGAGGACCCTGTAGATCTATGCGGTGCCCAATGACCCAATGAAAATGAAAGTTCTGGCCATGCACCCTTAGACCCCATTTACATTTATCAGGCATGAATGGGCCCTAACATGCACAGGGCCCCTATTGTCTCCGAGGTGAGTTGTAAATTAGTTTTTAATTATTATGAAGTCACAACACAAAGATCTTAATGGGCCCTAAAGTTCTTTCACTAATTCAGATACATAAAGATCCATCATCTGCCCCTGGGGACCCAGTAAGTCATTATGCTGATTGGACAATTCTCATCATAGAGCTCCGCCCCTTTTATCCGAGCGGACACCTTTACACCGGGACAGACATTTGGAAATCTACGAATAACTTTCTTCAGTAAATCTGATTAACATTTCTGGATATCCAACTTTTTCAGTTCCAATTTCATTTGGGGTTGCAGAGAAAATCTGAGATTGCAGTCACAACAAATTCGGAATCGGAAATAGTTTGGAAATTTTTCTGCACAATTACAACGAAGATCTGATAATTATTAATTCTCCATAGAACCCCTGGGATTGGTCCGTCCAAGGACCTGCGCGCCCAAATATATCAACTCCAAAGTCCAAACCAATGGAAAGAGAGTGCCAATGTCAGCCTGCAGGGGGCGCAGAGGAGCAGTCTGACCCAATCCAGAGGGTCACAGCATTTGCTGCCCTGCCCCCTTTGCCCCCAAAGAAAGCCGACATTCCCTATGAAGCGTCGATCAGTTTGTTCCTACAATGAAAGCAATTTTCTGATTGCAGAATACAATTGGAGGTTCTGTGAATCCCCCGCCTGGTTTATATTCTGCACATTCAGCTTATTATTCACTTTATTTCAAACAATTTATATAAATCTGATGAAACTCACAGAGTCCATTCCACAAATCCACAGCTGTAACTGTGAAGAACTCTTCCCTTGTGCAGAAATTCTATTTATTAACAATCCAGCTTTACCCCAACAAAAGCCAACCTAAAGCTCTGAGAACCCCAATCCTCCCCCGCTGCCCCAGGCTTAACATCTCTCTGATCTCTGCCTGCTGATGGCACAGAGAACATTCCAGAGAATCCAGAAGGGATCACAGGATGACCGGGCCCTAGAATATGCAGCTTCCCTGATTTGTGTTCTGTAATACTTATTGAGTCCCTGAGTCCAGCTCAGGTGTTCATTTACCTGCAGCTCAGGTGTTCATTTACCTGCAGGCTTGTTTCCTGTGTGTGACTGACACTAGCAGATCAGGTGACAGGTCCTCTTTATGGAAGATCCGCCAGGTAGCTTGCAAACCATTAATGTGAACCCCCATATAGCTGCCACCTGTATTTATTTGGGTGCTCCAACACAGGATTGACCCTTGTTCTCTGTGACCCCCCCACCCCACGTACATTCACCCAGCTCCCTGCCTCACCACCCTGATTTACCCCATGAAATGCCGGCTCACATGGAAGACTTTCTGGGCCCCCCAAAATCCGTGGTGCAGAGAAATGCAACATAAATACCCAATACTGAGCGCTGTGCTGCAGAAAATGCACATTGAGGTTTCTTTTATTCCAGGACAGTGAATGTAGTACACTATGAGTGAATGCAGCACACTGCGAGTGAATTGGCCCTCAGTGGCACAGTTTGATCCCATGTGAGCTTCCAAAATGGTAACTTCATCCAGGTAGATCCAAGGTAACAAAACTAAATGCATGGGGTGCACTAATTACAAGACATAAGATGATGCAATGCCGGTTCATTATAAAGGGGATGAATTGTTCCCGATACATTTTTGTAACATCTAAGCTCATCTCTTGTAATGCAAATTCCCATTGTCCCAAGAATCACCTCTTTGTATTTCTGACTTCAGAAAGGCCCCAATTACTCATTGTCTCCATCTCTGAGCCTTCCCGCCATAAATAAAGAATCACAGATTTGCATATTTTATTTGGTACGGTGGCAAATAATGTTCCCTAACTAGGTCTCTGCTGAATATTCCTGCAGAGAGCAATCCTTGGGAGATCCACTTTTAGGACATTTTACAACAAAAGATAGAAAAAGAACGGAATTTCATGCAAGTCAGAGAACAAAGCAGAATGTTACAGCTTCGCCATGGTCGGTTCGATTATTAATTGATATTTTAATTTTTTTTACTGAATATTTTCACTAATAATGATTACTTTCATCGATAAGTTGATGGATTTGGAAGTGGACCTGTTCAGAAAAAGAAAGAAAATCCGACCTTTGCTAAGCAGTAATGTGTTTCTTTATTCTCCTCCTCTGACTAGGAATAAATGGGTCACCCCCCAAAGTCCAGGTTGTCGCCCCTGACCACAACACATCTAAGAACTTGGTGGCTACCACATTGCCATGGCAACCCCCAACTTTCTTCCCTACAGCCCGTAATATGGTGTTGCTCCCGTCATTATTATATATCGCTTCCAACCCCTTGTGGATATAGGCCTCCACATTTCCAAAGAAAGTCTTTACACAGAATTTAGGCTTATGTCTGTGATTGGCCCCCATTGGTGAGGTCGCCTGTGGGGGCAGTTTTTATGTTCCGGGGTACCTGTGGGGGGCAGTGTTATGATCTGGGCTACCTGTGGGGGCAGTTTTTATGTTCCGGGGTACCTGTGGGGGGCAGTGTTATGATCTGGGGTACCTATGGGGGCAGTGTTATGATCTGGGGTGCCTGTGGGGCCAGTGTTATGATCTGGGGTACCTGTGGGAGGCAGTGTAATGTTCTGGGGTACCTGTGGGGGGCAGTGTGATGATCTGGGGTGGTTTCAGTTGGGGGAAGTGTTATGATCTGGGGTACCTATGGGGGCAGTGTAATGTTCTGGGGTGCCTGTGGGAGGCAGTGTTATGATCTGGGGTGCCTGTGGGGGCAGTGTTATGATCTGGGGTACCTATGGGGGCAGTGTTATGTTCTGGGGTACCTGTGGGGGGCAGTGCTATGATCTGGGGTGCCTGTGGGGGGCAGTGTAATGTTCTGGGGTGGTTTCAGTTGGTCAGGTCTGGGTTCCGTGTTCCTGCCTCCCATTGGTGACATTTTTCCATGAATGGATTGGCGGTGATGGGATGGAAATCTTCCAATGACAATGCCCCACTGACCATAGATGTAATGTTATCCTTCCCCCATTACCCACCCTCTAGGGGGCGCCATTTCCTCCCCATTGTGGCTGTAATTTGTATTATTTCCATGTTAGAGTTGGGGGGGTTTATGACCCCCTGTTGGGGGGGAAGGTCATGTGACCCATAAAGGGGGCCTCCATGTCCCTTCTTCCAGTCCTAGACATGGAAGATTCGGTGTTTGTTATTTGTTAGCATTTCACGGTTTGTGTAGAAAGTAGGGCAGATTATATTACCCCGGCACCGGCGATGCAATTTGTTTTAGGTGAACAATCCAAAGTCTCGGTGGGAATGACATTCACCCGGCTTCCATTAAACAGACACTTTCCTAAATGAATCGTCTGCGGAATGGGCACCTCCAGTCACACAGCCATAAAACGTCTGTAAAAAGACAACAATCTATCTGGGATTGG
Source organism: Pyxicephalus adspersus (assembly GCF_032062135.1). Lineage (NCBI taxonomy): Eukaryota > Metazoa > Chordata > Amphibia > Anura > Pyxicephalidae > Pyxicephalus > Pyxicephalus adspersus. Next base: position 66,094,225 of record NC_092866.1, on the reverse strand, counting down.
CCCCCAGCGCACGGGGCCTCGCGCCTCAATTCTCCGATTATCCTGTGGGAGTCATTAGATTTCCGGAGAGGCGATCCCATATTTCCTAATTATTGCTGACGTTTCCTCCGTAATATCATCCGGTGAATAGTCAATTCATTCCAACAACAAAGTATAAAGCCGCCGTCCGTGCACAATATTCCCAAGCAATGATTGGCTGCTCGGCACCCCAAACACAACCGGGACTCGGCAGCCGGGATCCAAATGTTTCTTATAATAAACCGGCAGAATTAGAGATTGGGAGAAGCCGCATCTCCTGCAATCACAAAAAGCAAACTGAATGAATCCCCTGAGAGGCGACAGCTGGGGGGCAACAAATCCATACATGGCCCCCATAGGTAACTCCCTGCAAGGCTGTGCAATGTGCAGATCGCTGCAGGTTCTAAGGATGCAAAGGGTTTCTTTCTTACTTTATCTCCATGTGCTTTTATCTTTTTATTTTAACTTACACATCCACATACACGAGGACATAGATTGTAAGCTCTTCTGGGCAGGGTCTCCCCCTCCTGTATCACTGTCTGTTGTGTGTAACCCTTATTTATTGTACAGCGCTGTGTAATATGTTGGTGCTATATTAATACAGTTTAATTATAATACACTCACGGGACCCTATATGACGCATAGCAGCTTTACTATCCAATCAGCAGCTGCAGTGGTCAATGGCTGCAATCCTATTGGACAGGAAGATGGCAATGGGTAGTGCAGGACAGAAAGTCGTGAAAGGTCCCAGAAACTGAACCCAAAACAGAGGCGTGCTCGCTTCCCTTTCAGATCTCTGCTCTGCCCACCTTTCACTTCTCCTCTTGGATTATTCATTTATTTTATATTTGAAGAATGCAACAAGAAAAGGGGTCATTATTATTACACAGTATTCATATGGCACCAACATATTATGCAGCGCTGTACAAAGTCCATAGTCATGTAACTAGCTGTCCCTCAAAGGAGCTCGCAATCTAATGTCCCCCCCATAGTCATTATCACAGTGTAATGGGGGGAAGCTAATTACCCTAAATCCATGTTTTTGGGATGTGGGAGGAAACCCACACAGACACGGGGAGAACCTACAAACTCCATGCAGATATTGTCCTGGCTGAGATTCCATCCTGGGGCCCAGCGCTGCAAAGGTCGGAGTGCTAACCACTGAGCCACCATGCTGCCCCTGGGTAGAGGAGCTCAGAATACTAAACTGATCGAACCCTTCATATTTGTTGGGGAATACATCTGGATTTGGAAGTCCTGAGGCAGAATTGGGATTTTTATAATGACAATGCCAGCTATAGTTATATTGGATCAGAACACAGATTGCTGGGCGCTGGAGTTAGAATTGACTCTGATCCGATCCCACCAATGCTGGACCCAATGCCAGGCAGACACGCAAGGTGAGCGGCACCGGGATCTAGACCATTGTGTTATCCTTCATCCGGTCCATGATCTCAGTCTGATGGCGCTGGATGATGGCTGAACAATGGTTCTAATGGTTCTAATGGTTCTAATGGTTCTGAGTATAAAAGCAGATGAAACATTGCCAAGGGAAGTGCTGTGATCTCTGAAGGAAGGAAATAAACTCCTGGCTACACTAAGAAATTCCCCGGAATATATTGCTAAGAGAAAATATATCTGATGACAGGTCCACTTTAAGCCGTAGTGTTTGCTGGGTTGGGTTAGAAGATCACTGATTGAGTAACCGAGCAGTAAAATATTTCCTTTACTAATTGTTATTTTGTATCATATAGAAATAAATATTATTATAGATCTGTAATATAAAATAATAATATGATATAAAGAATAACTCTCCCGTAAAGTCAGCCCGGGCGCTCTCTGTGGTCGGAGAAATTAAAGAACAAGAAAAAGAATAAAGTGCAAAACCACAAAATGGAGAGAAATTGTGTGAGAAAGTTTCTTGCATGCATAGAAAGCTGC
>NC_092866.1:66081754-66091207 GCF_032062135.1 Pyxicephalus adspersus | reverse complement strand
GCTCCTTCTCACACAGCACTTTCTGTGACCGACAAACACATTACTACGCTGGAACATCCTCCATATTCACCGGATTTGGCATCTTGAGACTTTTTTCTTTTTCCTAAGTTGAAATCGGTGAATAAAGGAACACACTTTGTGTCAATGGGAAAACATCAGAAACTGATCGGCTCCTCACCTTCCACCAGGGGGAGACAGGAGGGCATTGGTGCTTCATTGTGATTGGAGAGAATATTGAAGGGGTCAAACATTGGAATTGTCATAGAAATAAATAAAAGTTATTATATCCGTCTCATTGTTTCATACACAGACCTCATATTATATAAGATAAGAGTCATTAAATATCCAGATGGTTTTTTGTGCCAGGCTCCATATTTGATTTGGTTCCCCTTGGGGAGGAGAAGCTGAGGGCAGAGGTGCTAAAAGAGGGCACCGGACAGAGGAATATGATTGGCATAGCCAGGGTGATCAGGTCATCCAGGGCAGTGAGAAGATCATGATCATTCACTCAGGCATCTTTGGGTGGAGTGTAAAACGCCATATTGCCATAAGAGATTCTCGGTGGAGAAGCCATGGACCAGATCATCAAAGATTCTTCTGAAGACACCCAGGAAAGTTTCCATGCTACTTTAGCACTGACACCCAATCCAAGGCAACTCTGCAGAGCAGGAAGACAATCCAGGCCACCTCAGCATGGGTCTTGGGGAAATTCTGTGGCTGTTACAAATTATAAGTGAATGTTGTATTGGTTAGCAAAGCCATGGCAGCTCCTGAGATCCTTGGAAAAAAATGGGAAGTGGGTGCATTAATGTGAAAACATTCACATTATTTACTATTCTCATTCTCCATTGTAGACACTGCACACAGACCACCTCACAGGGTGAGTAGATGGGCTCTTGTCCCTTCAGGACCAATCACATTCCAAGAGAGGTCTGAATTGGATTGGTGGCATTAGGTTACTTTCTAGGACGGATATATTTTTCTACACAAAGTCTTCTGTATATTGGAGGTGCCTGCAGGGACTGTTCCAGGATCAGCAGATTACTGACAGCAGGGAGAGGGGTCTGTGGGTGCAGCAGGGGGAGGGGTCTGTGGGTGCAGCAGGGAGAGGGGTCTGTGGGTGCAGCAGGGGGAGAGGTCTGTGGGTGCAGCAGGGAGAGGGGTCTGTGGGTGCAGCAGAGAGAGTGGTCTGTGGGTGCAGCATGGAGAGGGGTCTGTGGGTGCAGCAGGGAGAGGGGTCTGTGGGTACAGCAGAGAGTGGGGTCTGTGGGTGCAGCAGGGAGAGGGGTCTGCGGGGGCAGCAGGGAGAGGGGTCTGCGGGTGCAGCAGGGAGAGAGGTCTGCGGGTGCAGCATGGAGAGGGGTCTGTGGGTGCAGCAGGGAGAGGAGTCTGTGGGTGCAGCAGGGTGCAGCATGGAGAGGGGTCTGTGGGTGCAGCAGGGAGAGGAGTCTGTGGGTGCAGCATGGAGAGGGGTCTGTGGGTGCAGCAGGGAGAGGAGTCTGTGGGTGCAGCAGGGAGAGGAGTCTGTGGGTGCAGCAGGGAGAGAGGTCTGTGGGTGCAGCAGAGAGAGAGGTCTGCGGGTGCAGCAGAGAGAGGGGTCTGCGGGTCCAGCAGGGAGAGGGGTCTGTGGGTGCAGCAGGGAGAGAGGTCTGCGGGTACAGCAGAGAGAGGGTTCTGCGGGTGCAGCAGGGAGAGGGGTCTGCGGGTACAGCAGAGAGAGGGGTCTGTGGGTGCAGCAGGGAGAGGGGTCTGTGGTTGCAGCATTAGATGGATGGGGTGAGCAGGCTGTGCTCCCTGAGCGTCTTTTCGCATTTCATTTTTACTTTTTCACCCTTCCATAGATCTCTTTACATTGCACAAAAACAGCGCCAAGAATTACTTTCAGGTGAACTTTGTGTGATTAGTTGAGGTGCTGAACTCACAGAAAGTCACCAAATATTCCTATAAAAAGCTTTGATATCTGTTTCCTGCAGCGGTCTGGGAGCTCCACTCCCCTCTCCCCCCTCCGGAGGACATTCGGGAACACAGGGAACCCAGAATGTAAAGTTAATGTGGTGAATCCCGTCATGTGTGACCGTTCGGATTATTGTACAACTTAATTGAGTGTAAGTAAAGACAAAATAGTTAGATGGAAGCGATTCCCGGCCGGCGCTGGAGGTGTTTAGTTGTTTACGTCTAATTTCCTAACAGAAGGGATGAGGGCGCCCATCCAGTGGAAGTAATGCGGAGTAATCTCACCCCATTACCTTCCACCGAATAAAGTCGATGGCACTCGCTGATGAGACAAAGTTTCCGGGGAGAAAAGTGTGCGGCGGATTCATCATCGTGGCGATTCTGTCACCGCCGGCGTACAAAACATGCCAAACGTTAAAGTATCAGAACGAGATATAACACACAGAGGTTACAGGACGAAAATCTGATATGTCAGGGCCAGAGAAGTCGGATAAGATCCGGGATGTGGGGAGGAAATCGTGTTATTATTTGGGATAAAGGGGCGATCTCTGGGGGGGGGATCTAATTATACGGATTTATCAATAATAGAGAGAGATTCTTTTCTGTTTATTGTAACCAGAAAGAAGATAGAAACACAAAAAGAACCAAACTTTTACAAACCACCCACTATGCGAGCCAATTGATTCATCTAATGATTGGAGTTCATCAGAAATCATTCAGAACAATCCCATTTTTTTATTGGTGCAGAATATTAACTCGTAATCGTAATTTGTGTTTATCAATTAAACTTCAACTTCATATTAAGATTTTGTGTTAAGATCAATATTTCTATTAGATTAAATAATTATCGATGGTATTTTATCAGTTTCTGTAAAGGTGATGGAACATCAAATATGACTTCATTTCTGATATCAATCAATTGAAACAATCATATGGAGCATTTGTTTGCTCCGTGTATCATCAACCATTGCTACTTATGATTAAAATCGTGTTGATCTTTTTTCTTTTTTTGTTACATCTCAGTGTTGCTGATACCCTACTAACTCTTTGCAGCCACTGACTGTCTACATGAACTCTATTGTCTGCTGTGTGGCAAATTGTAGTCTGTGGAGTGTGCACCAAAATGGCATTTTGTAGTCTTGGAAGCCCGAGCACTGCCATGTTCTGTTCTGGCGCTGGCTGTCTCCTCCTGGTATCTTCATCTTCCCCCTGGTGACACCAGATCTCCCAGGGATCCCTTTTGATAGGCTGTGAGCTGCATCTCATGCGAAATCCCAAGACTTGCACTATGCATCGGAATCCGCTACCTCCTACAAAGACAAGTCAGCACTGCCCACTGGCGCTGAGCCCCTCCTCCGAGGTTCCATAATGATGTCCTTGTTTTCTTCCATCCATGAATTAAACTTTCTCCCCATACAGCACCTCAAAAAAATCAAAAATGGAAGCACTGCATTGGTGTACAAAAACATGTTTGTGCTGGCTGCTTTTTTGGTTTCATGGCAAGTTTTCTGTAAATCTCAGCAAATGCAAAATAAACAGAAAAAAAAAATTTCATTTTTCAATTCAACGTATCTTCATCATTGTATCTCCAACAATCAATATCAAATGTGAACATTTCCCAGCTTTGTTTCCTGAATGTCCCCATTGTATGTCGACCTTTGGGTTTGTTTTGCACTTTGCTGCCCATCAAATTTTGCTACCTAGAAGGTAAAGAATCCGGATGGTTAAGGTTCTGGGTCTGTCAGGTGCCGGCCAATAATTGGGTAGGCAGGCACCTGGAATGAAAAGGTTAGGGTTTGGCACCAAGAAGAAGGGTTCGGGGTTAAGATTCAGCATCCCTATGAAAATCTGAAAATTCAATAAATATTGCTTGGGGAGGATGGATCCTGATTAAATGTTTTATTATGAATGAGAAATTAACCAGCATCCTGGCTGACCCTCACAAAAGGTTTCTGTCTACCTGGGAGCCTTGGATTGCCCTCCGGGATCCCGGCCTTTCATACCTGCGGTCACATTGCTGTCGGTGGCAGCTCCTGGGCTATGACACTTCTGGGATTTCTGCATTCCCTGGGTTCCTTTCTTCTCTTTCTGATTCTCTCTCACCTTTCTTTCCTTCTGTCTCCCAGTTCTACTCGCTTACCTTTCTGGTTTCTGACTTGATTTGTTGTGTTGGCTATTCCACACATGCAATGTTTGTACTTTCCTTATTCACCTTGGCATTAAATGATCTCTCAGCATTCCGGAAGGTGGGATAACCAATTCATTGTCATTCCAATGTTATCTGCCACTTCTGTACGTTGCATTTCTTATTGCTGATGTTACCTTGCACCATCAATTCCTAACAAAAAAAATGTTGTGGCAAAATCTGAACCCCGGACTGAATCTGGAAGCTCTGCACAGCCGGACACGGCTGAGTTAATTCATTCCAAATGTGGGCCGCAGTTGTGAGCGGCTTCTCTCACCCCCTTAGAAAAGAAGAAAACACATAGCAGCTTCCACAAGCGCCGCGCTCTTTACATTGAACGCAGAGCCCTTCACACCTGCCGCTTTCGTGAGGCTTAATTAATAATTACACGCTGAACCCAGCAAGATCGGCTTTTTTAAGTCAGGTTGGACCGGTGCTAATTAGCGCGGAGTTATGTTATTGTTTTAACTTAATAGCCCCAAATCGGAGAGAAAAAAGACGAGGTGCGTGTGGCATCGTGCCACGCTGTTCTCGGAGAATAAGCGACTGGAAGACTTGGCGGCGGTGCCAGCGGGGTCCTGCTCGGCAGACTAAACGGAGCAGCGATAGGTCTTTCAAGGCAGAGCTTTGGTGAAAGATGAGATCGCACCTCCTAATGTGACGCCGCGGCTGTGTTACTCGGAGCCAAATTGCATTATTATTACTTCATTGTTCACTCCCAATTCTGCTAATTACAGCCTTCAGCGCTATTATTTGATTTTCCTACACCGAGTGCTTCTCTCTGTAAATCGTCTAATCTCCCCCGGCTTATTAATGTCAGCTCTGAGCACATGCAGAAGATTTGGGCCTCTGCCAGATGGAATCAAATTTTCAAATCCTCCGCTGGGTCGTGTTGTAAGGAGGGGGGTCAGCGTGTTACAATGTAATTATGGTGGCGCTGCGCTACGAAACGCAGAACGCTGGGCCCCGCGGCTCATTTACATGTTGATACGCTTGTTTTCTGCTGATTTACGGCAACACAAATATGTTTTACAACACAGGGGGTAAAGCGACATTTAAATGTGGGAATGGCGCCAACCGAGGGATCGCCAAGGATGCCATTCTGGCCTGTCTGGGGGTAAATTGACTGGGGGGTCATTATGTGTCAAAGCTTTACCAGAGGGGGGTCACAGTTTGAGTGACTTTGTCTAGGCTGAAATGATGTCATCAGTCTGCTGCAGACACGAGGAAGCATTCCCTGGGTCTCCTTTCCTGGTGGTCAGACTGCAATATTGTACCTTTGTATCCGGTCACCAGGTGAGAAGCTGCAGCAGGGGCCAATCTGTGCCAGGCACAATGATTTACATGATGGCGTCACCTCTGAGCCCAGGTCTTAGTTCAGCAAATGGTGGCCCTGGATGATGAAACTAAAACCGGCTCCATCCTTCTGGAGAGAAAAGGGGGTAAGGGCATTGTTAGGGGGTTCCTATGATTTACAAATTTCATATTATCCTGCACACAGCATAAACATAAATCTGATGACAGGTCCACCTTTCTGCAAATGTTATCTACCCACAATTAAACAATATTTCACTGGTTTTGGTTTGTTTGTTGTTCTTTGATGACAGGGAAGAGAATCTGCCCGGCAGGTAAGTGCTAACTAATGCTGCTTGTCTAGGTGTTTCCTGTTGGGGACAGGTTCTCTTTAATGTGAGAATACCAAGGACTTGTCAGAGGGTAGATTGGATCAGATTATGGTGACAAGATGGCGGTTGTCCGGTGTCCAGGGCTGGGCCGAACGTTGGACAGAAGAAGCAGCACCTTCTCACCTTGGTCAGGCGATGCCGGCAAGGGAATAATTCTGGAGTGGAATTTACTTTTCTTCACTTTCAGTCATTTTTGGAGGAATATTCGTCTCGTTCATTCTGTTTTCTACACTTTCTCTGATATTCGTGCTGTGTGATGACGCCAGATATAAATAGATCAGGAAAATCTGCCATACATGATTGGGGAGATGAGGCTGCAACGTGATTGACAGCCAGCAAAAGATTCATCACTGAGTTCACCCACCAGATAATCTGCTGAATCCCATTCACACCTCTCCAATCTGAAGATGAATGAATGCCTAATATAAGAATAATTCCCGCCTCTGTACCGATGGACTCAAATTTATGATGCCAACAAATATTAGCTAGTCATTCAAACAGTTTAATTAAGAAACAAGTTGACAAAATGCACAGCAATATTGGTTGATATAGAGATAGGAACTGCAATGAACAAAATATATTATTATTATTATTATTCATAAACAGGAGTTATATAGCATACAGTAAATGAAAATAATGTTGTTAGTAGGTAAACCCCTGTAGTAATCACAGCATCAACAACAACATAGACACATATAAGATATTGTAGGAATGTATTCAGGAATATTTTATAGCAGGCATGTCCAAAGTCCGGCCCGTGTTCAGATTTCCTTCGGCCCGCAGCCTCTGTTATAAAATCAATATTATGCGGCCCGCCAGCACTGTTGACCACAGTATAAAATACACACGTACAAAAAAAAGCTATTTTATATTTTATTAGAGTTGATTAGAGCCACTCGGGGGGCATAATCAGCAGGACGGGAGTCCCCATGTGTGCACAGGGAAACCCCCACGTCTATATAGTGGGCGTGTACAGGACCCGCACAGACCACACCCACTCTGATTCCAAGAACGTGCTCTGTACGGAGCCTGCACTGACACCGGACTCCGTGCACAGGGAATCCCCCACGTCACCCGTAATTATTTTATTCCTTTGCTGCCATTGTTCATTCAAATATTAATTGGTAACACTGCAAACATATTTGAATGAACAATGGCAGCAAAGGAATAAAAGAATTACACTGATTAGTCTGAACGTGAAATCCCCTCACAGGTGGAATGGTCACAATGATAATCTGGTCACAATGGCCCCTGACTGGAAAGGGGGGGGGGCATCATTTCTTGAAGGTGAAGAGCGGTAGGAAGGATAAGCAGGAAAAACAGAAATGTGTTCAGATTTAGGGAACTTTGAAAAGGGCCAAATTATGATGGCTAGATGATGGGTCAGAGAATACTCCAAAGAGCAGGTGTGGGATGAGACCTTTGTGGATAGGAAATAGAGGGCAATGAGTGTGTGTTCCGCCCGTGCTATACATAAAAGGTCCCCTGTAGTCTGCTTGCCAAAAAAATCCGAATATGTGATCTAATAATGATCTATTCAGTGCCAGCCATGAACAAAATGACATAAGCTCTGCCCAAGTGGGTGGAGACCCTGTCTCCTTGCTGGATTGGCTAAACAGTGCACCCAATCACAGACCTCCATCTCCATACATAATGTAATTAATAACAGTTCAGAGTGACCCTGCCTGCAGAAATATACAGTTCCTAAATACACACGGATCCTCTCTTCACCCAACCAGTCCACTGCAACTTTTAGTCCCCAAAGAGATCCCAATTACAGCCACTCAGTCCCAACATGATTTCCAGCTGTTAGAGCAGTACAAGGCTACAGTAATGGCGTCCTAACACCCCCATGTATTTCTCTGTCTATAGCCGCAGCAGAGCCCTGCCTTACAGTACAAATAATGACACAGAAATGGAGGCCAGAGCTTGATTCTGCCTTTGGTGTCTCACATGTGATTTTAGGTGTTGGACAGATCACATGCCGAGCTGCCAGCACACGGTTACCTCGGTCTCTGCTCCTTCTCGGGCCGCACATTGGTACACTGAGACATTTCAAGCTCCTAACTGTTCCTGATTTGGAAGGATTGTCCCCCTTTTGGGAATAAATTCCCTTGTCCCTCAGTTGTTTTTCTGTTCTGTCTGATGTATAAACCGATAAAACGAAATGTAATCTTTACCTCTAAAAATGTTATTCTACACCGCACCCCTCATCAAACCTCTTCATTATTACATTTCCCATTTTGAAAGAAAAAAAGCAGTGAGAGGAAAAACACTTTACCGATGATTTGTTGTTCATTATTTCTTTGTATTGGTGTGAGAGGGGGGAATGGGGTCTCCTCTGTCTATATACATTGAGCTCTTTGTCATCCCAAAAAGTTAGGAAGTAAATTAAGGCGGAGTTCCTGTAAAGCCCAAATTTAAATCCACATTGTTCTGGTCCACCCAAGGGGAATATGCAATGTTCTGCAATTCTTGTTATTGGGTTTAAATATATTGTATCCAAAGCAAAAGGTAGAAATGTTTGTGGTCATTTTGTTGCTGTATTTGAGTGAATAACATCTTATTATGCTATTATTATGTAATGGAGGATGCACACAGGATGATTGTAGTCTGTGAAAAGCCAACACTTTCCCAAAGCATGGAAGTCCTTCATCAGGGCTGAGAAATGCTAATGGAATAATGGAGCTGAAGCCAATCTGAGGGGTAACTCTAGATCAAGGCTCACACTGCCCAATGCTCAGCATGATGATTCTATTGAAGCTTAACCAAGCAAACTCTCCAACTTTAGCACACTTGCAGCGCATGCTGGTGATGTTAGCAGCCGATGGATTGATGTCAGTAAGTGACACAAAATTCAGAAAGTTGTCATTGTGTGAGAAGGGATGCAGCAAATATTTATAAAGTTTCTTTTTGTGAGATATGTAAATGTGTTTGTGCTGCTTGTTAAGTCGGGAGCATTGCGGGTACATCAGAGAGACGAGCGTGTTGACTTATGCCAATATGATTCAATTTAAGAGTTGCATCCAGGCGATTCATTTAGTCGTGTTATGGGTTGATTCACTTAAGCCTCGCACATCAAAACAGGCCGCGTCTGAGAAATCGCAGAGTTAAACAAATTGTTAATTTACTGTAATGCTTCAAGGAAGTCTCATCTCCCCGTGACATTTATATGAGAAACCCTAATTAGGGACAAATCCGACTATATCCCACTGAGACTTCTACGGGGCCACACGGCGAGCGCCTTCATTGTGCCGTTTGAAAATGGCTTATTTGTTTGAAGATGGCAAAGCCCCGTGGTTGGCACAATTCCGCATTGCCGAGGTAAATCTAGAGCGCTGCGCATTTTAGGACACCGGAATTACTCCGCACAAAACAGGAAAGTTCATTTCAGTCCCATCGGAAAACAATTCATGGAGAATGTCGTGTTTGGCTACTAGGCGTTCAACGGGAATAATTGGTGAATGAAGTCATTGGGAGTTGGGTGAATCATATTGTCAGAATGCGTCAGATGGGGAATAGAGACTGCAAAAGGTGACCCCAAATCTACCTGCGAGGAAAATCATTGCTGGAGTAAGAAAATGCTGACATTGGGATTGTATTATGGGGCCATCCAAAGTGGGGAGGGGT
>NC_092866.1:66072001-66079977 GCF_032062135.1 Pyxicephalus adspersus | reverse complement strand
CCAAGGTTCTGATTGGTCCATTTATAAGTCATTATATCGGAGAACCTAAACACTTCCAGTCTGTCAGGAATCCGAGGCCGCAGATTGGCTGCCTAGAGCCGGCTGTCGATTTATTGGTGGAGTTGGGCGCTCTGTGAATTTGCCGAATCTTGGCTCAGGTGAGTTGATTGGATCGTCTTTCCTCGCAGAACTTAATAACACATTGAATCGTTTCTGAATCCATGCAAATACTCCGCGTAAAGAATGATTGTTGTGTTTGCTCGGGGTTCTGCTTTAATGGGAATATGTTCTATAAATAGATAATGGGGAACGGCGCTGTTAGGGAAATGTTGCGATAATGCGTATTTTAATGAATACATGTCACAGCACAATCGCCTTTCTTTACGTTTTATCTACAATGGAAACGATCACAATATATTTGCGTTTACAACGGCGGCTCTGTTGTTTGCCGTTGTTCAGTTCTGAGAAGATATCATTTGAATAAGTGACAGCGTCTCGGAGGAATGGCGTACGCACTGCGCTAATCACTTTGCCTTTCTTCTCCTGTCATCGGTGTGACTGAGCTCATTTTCATACAGTGCGTGTTTCTGCGAGCCGCCAATACAGGAAAAGAAAATAACAAACTATTGATGTTTCTTTTTGTGCGGCGCCAGTAATGTTATTAATACAAAGTTCACAGATTGAGAGCGGAAAATGGAGGAGAAGTTTAAATAAAACATGGAAGCTCCATTTAAAAATTTATTACAAGGAACTTTGTTTACGTTTTTCACATTCTGGAGAAATAATTAAACAGCCGACTTTTCAGATCCCAACAGAGCAACTATCATTCAAAAGCCAGCAAAGCCGATTCGGGCCGAGCGGAGGAGGAAGAAGACGACACTTCTACCCGGAGTCTGAGTGATCTGCGGATGGCATGGCGGACGCGGCGATTTACTAACGGCAATGGATGAGCAATGTAAAGGGGGCAAAGTATTGTGCAGACCTGGAAATATCTTTATGTTCAGATCTTTGTGCTGCTTTATATTGAGCATTGTGCTAATCATACAACACAAACTTTTACATCTCTTGCATTTATTTTCTTTGCTTGGATCGGGACCGTTGTGCCGCATTGTGTAATGTGCAGCCGCGGGAGCCGGCATCTGTTTAAAAATCTTCCCAATAATTAGTATTTAATTTGTGATAAATTTATTTTTATTATTATTTGATTATTTATTAAACATTGGGTGGATCACGCTATGATCGCAGCATTTCATTATTAGTATGACCAGTATATAAGGATATAACAAAATAACAAATTACATAAAGAAAAACACAAAAAGTAGAATGAACAAAGACAATGATTTGAAAATTTGGCCAAATTTTGGCCAAGATAAAAGGAGAGAGATGAGAAAAGGAGATGTATTAGGGCTGATAGAGTATAATCACAATTTATTAAGAGCTTATATGGACTTATAATAATTATTAACTTTTAATAGACTTTAATTTGAATACAAAAAGTCTGACGGGGTCCATGTACACCCCTCCCCCCCCTACACACTCTGCTGCTGGAGAGTTCCCCTCACCTCCTGTCCACAAAAAGTCAATTAGACAGGAAATGAGGGAAATCTCTACAGAGCAGGTAACCCCCCAAATCCCTCTACACTTTATATAAACCCAGAAACGACTTCTCGTCTTCTATAAATCCCGTATATCGGTGAATGTTTATATTTTACCAATTGCTAAGGAGCAGCAATGCAGGAAATATGTTTAGGAGATCTGGGTAAAGCAGAAGTAACCTCCTTGTTGGGTGATGAGCTTCTGCAATAAGTGCAAGCAAAGCATATTCACTGATAATGGCACATACCTACCTGTGTGCAGGTCATTTGCTGCAGGGATGGGCACAGCCATTTTCACCCGCCCATGGCAGACTCGTGTGGGGACTGCAATCCCGTTCATTGATTGGACGATGTAACTTCTGGCATGCAATGAGCACAAACTGCTCAAGGAACCCCTAGCACCCTCCGGAGGAACACTGGGTGAGAAATATTGGGTTAAGGGAATCAGGATAAAGGAATCTGGGGTGCACTGTATACATCTGGGGTCACTGAACTGGTTCAGGGTTTGAGATGATAAACTCTGGAATGTACGAGATGCTTCCGTGTCTTCCATTGGTTGAGAGGTTTGAGATGGAGATGGGGTACATGATGTGTGTCCGGGGTATTTACCAAGTTTAGTTCTGCCTTGGGTGGATTTTTAATGGTCAATGGAGGGCAATTCATCTTGGAAGGGGTTTTGTTGCTTTTTTCCATTTTCCTATTTTGCTTTGGTATTTGGTTAATTTCGGCATAAAATACTTTAACTACTATAACTCCAACACTTTCCTTTGCATTTCTGACTCCGGCACTTTAGCATCTGTTCAACCTTTCAGAGTCATTGCACCGTATGGACTTATCAATGAATAGCCAAATCTGATCTGGATCCAGCACCTCCTGCCCATTTTTTTGAACCCGTTGGCCCACAAGAGCAGAGGTGGGGCCGGTGGGCCAAGGATAGCCTGGAAATCATGGAAGCCTGGCGCTGGTAACAAAGTGATGCTAATATCAGAGAGGTGTACAGAGGAGGCGATTGCACTGCGCGCTCCCACACTGAACTTTTATTATAAAACATTAACAACAAATGAAGTTCCGCACAGATGGCACCACAACGGGGCATTTTATCCTCTTCCATGGAAGACACCAGAAATATGTTTTTTGTAATTTCTCTAAAGCAAACTTGACGACCCGACTTCCAACAAGGGCCCTTCTTCCCCCCAGGAGAAGTGTTTTTTTTCCCATGCTGAGAATTTGATTTTAATACATTTAAATGAAGCATCTAAATCTTAAAAAAAAACACCGGCACGCACGCACCGCCACGGCACGCAACACATCAACCCTGCCCAGCAACAGAGCCTAATGATTAATTATATTACACTCCATTTCCAGCACCGGCATCATTTAATTATTTACGAATCTGGCGATACTTCCACTACAAAGCGCGGCCATTTACGACTCGGGTTTTACATTATCTTTGAAGTTATAGACGAAGAAGAAATCGTTATAATGTCGAGTATTTTTTTTCTTTCTGTTCTTCGCTGGCTGCCTGTTCGCGCCCCGTGGGGTTTTCTCAGATTGTTTAGAAGCCGCATTGATAAGAGATGGTAAATATTTAGAATATTTGGAAGATCAAAGAGGTCTCATCCTCTCTAGATGTTTAGAATGTCATATTATTTGTGCCTCATCCGCCGCGTGCCCGGCACCATGCTGCTGTAGCTGCGGCGGTGGCGGCCGGTACGGGAGGGCTCGAGAACGGTGTTAGTGGGAGGGGCTGTGCGCCCTGCGGGGGGACTCTGTCCACCAAATTGACTTAATTTTCAGCATTTTGGGGAAACTATTAGTTTTTCCTGTGAACTACAAATGTATTTATAAAAAGAGGTCATTGTATTATTTCAATGCAATGTGAAGATTTAAATATCCAAAAAGTCATTATTAATAATTACCATATAATATATTGTATACATATGTATATTGTTCATTTATTATATCAAATATAGTTATTGGTTTTCATACCTTCCAATACTGTGCAGTCAGCACCATTGTTGAACATGTTAATCAAGCTACATAACAATAAAAGTCTAAATGAATCTACTGACACTGATTGGCCATTGACATGAACTGAGAGGAAGTAGTAGTAAAGCGCAGCCACTATGAGCAGGGTTCCCACCCGATGTTTAATATATTCCGCTCATGAGGGAAATCTGTAATCTGATGATCTCCAAGATCTGACAGTTGCTGTCATTCTGGTCCTTTACCTTCAGTTTGAGTCCTTGGGCCAAATATATTAAAGTTCTCCAAGACTGAAGATCGACTTCATCATGAGATATTCTGGGGGATCCAGCAAACCTGGAATGGTTTTAAAAAAAAATGTTATTAGTTCGCAAATGGATGACCAGATCCATTCCAGGATTGCTGGATCACCCAGGTTCTTCCATGATAGTCTATCTCCTCCAGTCTTGGTAAGATTATATAAATCAGACTCATTGATCCTTCATGAATAAGCAGCAAGAGAAGCCGGACAGAATGGAATGCATGCTTGGTCTGGGTCAGTGATTAATAAAATATGGTTCAGCATCATGAATGGTATTAAACAAAACAGGGCCCTGTAAATATATAAAGTAGGAGCCCCAAAAACACAGCATTCCAACCCAGGGCATCACATGCCACTCTGTCAATTGGGACCCTGGATAAACTGGGGCCCCTGGGCAATTTCTTAGATTGCCCCTCCCTAAAACCGGCCCTAATCAGCGTTACATTGTAGCAGTTAGCAGGTTGCCGGCTATGACATTGTGGGAGGCGCAGTGACTGCATAGGGACAAAAATAAAACACCATTATTCTTCCTCCATCAGGCTGGTGTCCCCAACTCTTGGAGCTCCATTTATAAAGCGGTGAATCTGACATTCACCAAAACATTTTGAGGTGAAGAATATTCCAGATGTGTTTCAATGGCAGAACTTTTCCACCAGGGATTGTTCACAGTAGAGTTTGGAACTTAAGTCGCGTGACTTGGACTTGAGTCTGACTTAAGTCACCTAATCAACGACTCGACTTGGGGGTTTTGTCCTGCGACATGCAACTCGACCTGCAGTGAGTCTTCTGTAACATCGCCTTCCTCCCCGCCTTCCTTGCATTCCATGTCAACAGATTTCTCCTCTGACAGCTGAAGGGGGTGGGGAGGGTGTTACAGAAGCCTCACTGCCTTCCTCTCCGTCCCCTTCATCTGTCGGCGGAGAAAGCTGAACTTAGTGGACTTAGAATGCAAGGAATGTGGGGAGGAAGGCAAAAAAACGGACTTAAGTACGACTTGCAAACAACTTGATAAATAAAGAGACTTGATTTGGGACTTGGTGTCAATGACTTGGGACTCGACTTAGACTTGAAGTTTGACGACTTAGTGCAGCCTCTGGTTCAGTGAATGTCAGATTCCCTGTTTGTAAATAGAGCCCCTGGTTAGTTGTGTTTATTGTTATAGAACTCCGCATCTTATATGACACTGAGCGATGCAAACTCTTGTGCCGTGCAGCCACTACAGGGAATGAAGTTTAGATCATGTTGCAGAGTTTCCCCCCCATACACAGCGCTTACATAACTCGACATCTGATAAATCCCTGAAATGTGGACTCATCAGATGTAACATATTGTTGTCTGTCTTTATTATCCCAGCAATCTCACAGATAATAAACACGTTATATTCCACATCTGCCGACAATCACATCCCAGATAATTCCCCATTCTATCTGCCGCATTGTTCTGCTCTTGGTGAATGGGGAACGGAAGAGAATTGTCTTCTGATGAAGCTGCTAAATATTACAAAATATTATTACAGATTTGCTGAGAATTTGCTCTGTCAGCGATCTGTGAGACTGAATCGGAAATTTCCAGATCTAATGGTAGATATTTATTTATTGATATACCGTGCAAGGAAAGGAAATCTGAGCAATGAATTCTTTGCTTATGCTGGGATTTTGTACTAACATTGCAGCTCGCTGTGCATTCCAATATCCGGGAGCAGAAGGTTCACCAAACCAAAAGAGTGAATCTGCCTGGGTTCATGTGAACAATTGTGGAAATTGTGCGTGAACTTTTTGGTGTACCCCAATGGGTGTTCTCCAATGGGAGAGGATAAACATTTTCTACTCCTTTCTGCCCCTTTGTAGGGCTTTAATCAGCATATATAGACAAAAGAAACGCGTAGGAAGCTGGGCACCACCATGGGGACAATTATTATCCCAAATATCCCAAACGGGGGCTGGGTTGTCGATTATTGTCTCTGATAAGAGGCCAGGCAATGCATTATGGGTTGTCCCTTATTTCTGGCAGCAAACTGGGCAATGTCCAGGGCCCCCACCTTACCCAGGGCCAAAAATTGACAGAAAGGAAAAGGGTGCAGGGTGATGGAATGCATTCAGGTCCCCATTTTATCCAAAACCATTGCTGCAGTCTAAAGCTCATGATTCTTGTATTTAAATTGCAACTGTCACAAAAAGACATGATACGTACCTCTACAGCTGGAAAGCCATTGATCCCGTGCCGTCTCCCTTCTTCTTCGCGGCACCGGCTAGACACGGGGTGCCGCCATCTTCTTCCTTCTTTTACATTGCACAGACATGAGATCGGGTGATGTATCCTTCTGCAAATGTAAAAAAAGTGCCAATCCCACTCCACATGGGGGAAATCTGTACTTAGGTGATGAGCACTTTTTTTTAGTAACCTGCAGCCCCCTGGACCCCACCACAGGGAAACGGGAGGTAGAAGAGTCCCCTCCTTTTATTAAAAAACAGAAAACAATGTTTTACATCATATAAAAGGGTTTGGCACCATGTAACAAAATGTGATAATAGATCCACTTGGGGATCCCAAACCTCATCCCTATCCTGTATGTTACCTTCCGTGCCCAATTTACATTTCCCCCCAAAAAATGACAAATTTTTTCCAACATTTTGTCATGATTCAGAACTCACAACGATCCTTTATCTTCTCACACGTTCTCCAAATCTTCTGCATCCAATAAGTAGTAACTGATGTCTCTGGATACTTTAGTATTGCAAAAAGTTCTATGCCAACCCCTTGTGCATTGATCAAAAATAATATTTACTTTTCTATTTTTTATCATTAATACCAAGGAAATGCCATGGGAAAGGGAATACCATGGTGCGGCATGCATCATCCCTAGGACCATATTCTGTATGGGGGGTAATGGTGTTCCCCTAGCCAGGGGCTGCCCTATATTTGTCTTTATTGTTATCCATTGTGTACATGTAACCAGCTCTGAAGAAGTTCTGATTCCTAAAAACTCATATGTAATTTGTACTGTCAGTGACTTTGTCATCAGTCTGCTGCAGGCAGTAAGAAGCATTTCCCCAGTCCCTTGTCCCCCAGTGATCTGATTGCAACACTGTAACTTTGAATCCATCACAAGGTAAGATGTAACTGTGTCAGATAATTGAGAACACAACCAAGAATTGTATGGACACTTAGCATGCTGCACTGTATATTGAAAAATATATTGGATTATTAATAATAAACAGTATATAGCGGCAGCATATCACATAGCCTTGTACAATAAACACAGGAGGAGGAGAGGACCCTGATGACAGGTCCACTTTAATATAGTTGCCGCCAATGTCTCCAAGCCGTGGCCTTACAAGCGGTATATAAGTTCTGCACCGTGTCTCCATCTCCGCCTGATTACCTCCAGTCCATCTGTAATGAAGATTGGAGGTATATGGGCCGCTGTTGTGTTCCAATAACTCAGGTATATAATGTAAATGTTATTATAGGTTTCTCTTTCATTATGGATAAGGCGGAGCAGCCCGGCTGCCTGTCAGTCGTAGAGGGAACATGGCGCTTTATGAATAGGGGAAATTATCTGTTTGATCATATCAGGGACAATGCGCTGACAGGTTCTTTGTGTGTATACGTCGCCACAATAAATCCCGTCTATTTCTGTCCAGCGATACAAACACTCTGAAATGTTTTATTTCCATGGAGAAAATGGCTGCTGATTACACGTGAATACGGGACATCCCCATAAGACATCTATACAATTATTTACAATGCGCACTTTTCACAAACAGATCTTCCTACAATTAGCAGCACCTCCGAGATGATTCCCGTTATCACCAGCTACTTATTATGATAATTATCATCTGAACTGCACTTTGTTTTCTTGTCTAAACACATAAAAATAGCCTCGGCGTGAACTTTTCCCAATCCGGATCTGCAGCTTAAATAATATTAATTAATGAGAGAGATTTTATTATCGGGAAGATATGTCGGAGGAAAGGGATCTTCATATTTCTATTTCTTTCTTCATTCCTTTTCTTTTCTTTACCTTTCTCATTTATATCACTCTCATTTTATCTTCTATTCTCTTTAATGTTTAGTTCATTTCCCTTTCCTTT
>NC_092866.1:66071016-66071565 GCF_032062135.1 Pyxicephalus adspersus | reverse complement strand
TTATTTAGGTATTTATATAGCAGAGAGTGGAGTGTACAGCGCTGACAATACAAGGGAAATATCTGTGCTAACATTTCTTCATTCAGCAAGTCTCCGGAATGATTTGGGAGATGTATAGAGCGGGATATGGATAAATGATAAGGTCTGGAATCACAAGCGTCACTTATATTGTTCTGGCAATACGTAGGTATATCGGAATATTGAGGGGCCCGGCACTGGGGGCCCAGGGGTAGTTGTGATGTTTAGTGGAGGAGTATCGGCATTTAGTTTGGATCATGTTTTTATTTTAGGTGTTTAATAACAGCACCGATGAGCAGGATTCACACATTCCACTGAAATGTCTGCAGAAAATATATTTATGGAAATTCAGAAATCCCGGCAAACTACACGGGGTAAATTCTCCTACATAGAGGCATTAATATTATTAGTATTATTATTATTATTAAACAGTATTTATATAGCGCCAACATATTACGCAGCTCTGTACATTAAATAGGGGTTGTAGATGACAGACGAATACAGACAGTGGCACATGAGGAGAGGACCCTG
>NC_092866.1:66056178-66070772 GCF_032062135.1 Pyxicephalus adspersus | reverse complement strand
AAGCTGGCAATGATTTATTGGGTTTATGGTGGAATTTGGAGCCCCCATTAATAAATGGGTGACCAGATATCTCTGATAAGTACCAGGACTTGGCCTATCCAACCTCTGGATGATGACCGCCGTCCCCGGTATTTATTATATATTATATTATATTATATTATTTATTATATATTATGTTATATTATTTATTATATATTATGTTATATTATTTATTATATATAAATATTATGTGTTACTTCTGAAGTGTAATACCAACACACCGGAAATTGTATGCATTTTGCTTATAGATTGTACAAATACCCCGGGAACACGGCTCCTTTCCCTTTATCTTCCGTGTCATTCCCACTGGGGACAGGAAGTGATTTAACTCTTCAGCATCCACCAAGCCCCTGGGGTGGGGGGACCCTTTAATCCTATATGATGGTGTCCCAGGTACGGAGCGTTCCCATAGAGAATAATTCATACCTCCCCGATGTCGGTGAATATGTTTATTAAAGGACATGAAAATATTTCTTATTATTTTTGTTTACATTCACTTTATTATTTTTTCATTTCCATCCCGGCGGATAATCAGTTTAACATGAAAGCTGCGCGGCGTTCAGCTCTTTAATAATTCTGCTAATTTCAGTGTTCTGAAGTGACGCGATTTGTCCTCAAAAAATAAAACATACAAATAACCTTTTCATCTTAATTGGATTCCATTTTATTTCGCATGGAAATTTGTAACCTTGCACTTAATTATGGCAGATTGACACGGAGAAGAGCGGCGTCTATTCATTGGCTGCTCGGCGGCGGTAATGAGATGAAGTCGAAGCGTCTTTCACTCCAGTCACATCTGACGGGAAATGTTTTAAAGCCAAGACGTGAGCGGTAAAAGATAAGAATCCTTTTGGAGGACAGCGCTATCATGGTGCGATGTGAATGTTCAGGTTCAAAGGTGAAACACTTGTGATTCCCATCGGAAATGATTAGTGCGAGCACGCCGTGCACTGCGCATTCATTCTGCATGGCGTGCTAATAACGGGTAATAAGGGGTTAATCTGGGCTCTGTAACATCAAGCCAGATATTAAGTGTGGGTCAGCTGACAGGCAGCTCCGATATAACTGCCAACCTGCAGCAGCTGGAAAATGTAGAATAGGAGGAGAATTCCATCATCAATTACAATTCCTTACCTCTCTCCCTGGCTTTGGCCTGAACCTTTTCTGATCTCTTTGAGCTGCCTGAACAATTGCAGCTGAGGTGCAGGGCATAATGGGAATTGGGTATAAAGGAAAAATTATATAGTTAAAAAAAAAAAAAAATCAAACTTTTTTAAGATGAAAAAATTGAAAATGATTGCTGGGCTCATGTTATAATTATTAAACAGGATTTATATAGCACCGACATATTACGTAGCGCTGTACATTAAATATGGGTCAGACAGATACAGACAGTGACACAGGAGGGGGAGGAGGGGATCCTGACCCCAAGAGCTTACAATCTAAGAGATGGGGGAAGTATTAGACAACATTTGTGCACAGATGTATCCGCTGCTTTCCTTGAAAAGTCTACAAAACAATTCTAAAAGACGCTTTGTTATTTCTGGTAATCGGCCCATTTCCTGCGAGGGGTCTGCGGATCCTCCGGCTGCTGCACAGTGACTTCTGGTCCTCGTCATTTCCCCAATATATTTCCGATTCCCTCCATTCATTCAGTAATTTGCCCTCTGGATGTTGTGACACGGAAGATAGTGAGACGAGTCAGTGATTGTCATCGGTTGTCACCCAACCACACACATTGTGATGTTGGCCCCGGGGCCACAGAGAGGAAGAGGATTGCAATGAATGACTTTCACACGATCCTGCTTGATAAGAAAGCAATTATTCCAGCGAATGACACGAGTGATAAAGTTTCTGCACATTGCTTACTGACAGGTCCACTTGAAGCTGACATTTTACAGAAATATCGCTCACCTATGCAGTTGTGCCGCCTGTAGAAGCTTTCAGATTGTAATAGATTTATCTGATTGTTCCGGAATGTTTCACGCAGAAGATTGGCATTGGATCACATGACTGTGACAAAGATTTCTATAGTAAAGCAGAAATAAATAAATGAATCCGAAGTCCCCCAATATGGAGCTCGCTGCGTGCAAATAGCTGCGGCGTCTATACATCCGCCATTATCCGCCATGAACGCCGCTATCTATTATCGCCATGCTTTTCATTCTCTCTTATGACACAATGAGGAACATTCACTTGAAAGCAGATAAATTACGGCACTTGTTGGAGGTGACGCACTGTTGCAGTAAAAGCATTACTGAATCCATTCATCCGGCGAAGGTTACGGCGTCTAGTGTTAAATAAATGGTCATTATGCTAGAGTTCTCCTTTGTACGCGTTCCGCTTTGTCTCAATACCTTGTACTGGAGTGCATGGAAAGTGCTGCAAACAATTTGCTTGGCTCTTGTACCGCCGGGGCCATTATCCGCTCTATAGAGTCCTGACACCTGCTCCATAGAGCGCCCGAGCCGTGCAAGATAGTGATCCACATTGTTCACAAGTGCTCCGATGGCTGAATGTCACCCGCCTCTTATAGCAATCACACGGGGCCAATAACCCGGGGCAATAAAATAAGAATTGTAATGTAGAGCAGAATGGTAACTGATTTATAAAGGAGGATCCCCCCGATCGCAGGGGGAGCTGCGTGATATGGAGAACCGTCTGAGAATGATATCTGCCTGGGTGATATGCTGATCCTCCAGCTTCAGGCCGGCGACGGTCCCCCAGAAATCACATTATCTGCATGGAGTTTGTATGGGTTATCCCCCAGCTTCCCCTATACATGCATCATCGGTCCCCCCAGAAATTGGTATTTGTGGAACACAAGCAGCAAAACCAAACTTGGCACCACATGGGTGTGTAAGAAATAATAATGAGAATACAAATAATACTGGAACCTTTCGGACCTCACGGACCACTAAATCCACAGACTCCGGATGCACGGGGAGCCGGGTGTCACTGAAAGGGGAAGAAACTTCCCGCAGAGCGATGTCATGATACCAGAACCGGGCCACAGACCTGCGATGGGAGAGTGGGCGAGCTGTGTCCATACGGGGGACATGGTCTGCTGCTCTGCCCGGCCCACTGGAAAGAGCCACAAACTACCAAAATGTTCTCGCGGACCCCCGGATGGCAATTGGAGTGTAGCCTGCAATGATTAATAATAGCCAATGATATCAGAACGCTCCACAACCTGTACTACCCCCCCTTTCTTTACCCTATTAAAGGCCCAGCCCCCCAATAACATCAAATACAAAGACCTCAAGGGCTATTTTGGGTCAGGAATGGGGTTTTCAGGTTGCTGAATATCATATTTATTATACATGGCTTATATTACCATGGTGGGGATATAATAATACGTTAGGTGTCATATTAGTCCATAAAAAGGAATATCAGGAGCTCGGGTAAATACTTTCTGCAGGGGATCCCATTTACCAACGCGTTTCGCAAAGAAGCTTCCTCGGGGGATATGTGAATTATATAATTTGAAACCACTTATGTGATATCCTATGGAAGATTGGATGTCCTACTTATTTTAGGGCAGCTAGTACAGGGAAGCTCAATGGTCCCAAAAGCGGGTCTTTCCAAAGGTGGGGGGACCTTTTATTATGGGGTGATAGGTCATGTTGGGGGTAGGTACCTACAATGTGTGTTGGGAATTAATGTCACCCATGGGGTAGGGGGGTCACCATGCGTTTCACACAGCATTACCCCAACGCACCAACCAAAAGGGGCCCCTTGTGATCATTGTAGCTGCTTATAATTATTTTTTCTTTGTGTCGGAATTCTCCTTTAAAGAGAATTTTAAACATTTTTGTCTTCGCTCAGCAACAAAAGAGCGGAAACTTCTTCCAACAACAAGATCAGAAATACAAAAGTGTAATTTCCCTTTCAAAGTTGCTTGGCGCACCTCGCCATTGTGCTGACACGAAGAAGAGGCGGATCGGGAGCAACTCCGACAAAGAGCGACGACATAAAGCCAACCGTAAGCGAAAAAGGCGCTGATGAAAATGTTTATCTTCCATCTGGACGAGGATCAGACACATCGCTGTCATATCGCTGCTCGCAGCTCTCCATCACTCGGGGGTGGGGGAACGAGATCGGAATATAAAGGAGAGGTCCTTGTGGAAGAACCCCGGGTCCGGATAGGTCTGGTAGAGGGGTGCAGACCATCAGCCAATCAGTAACTAGAGAATATATGTAAATGCACAGAATTAATTGGACCTGTCAGTCCCTCCCCTGAAGTCACAATACACAGCAACGCTTTACTATCATTACAACAGCGATCCGGAGCTCCAATCAGTGACGTTACCTGGGATGAGGTGATGTCATCAGTCTGCTGCAAGCAGGAGGAAACATTTCCTCAGTCTTCTTCTTTAGTAGCAATCACAAGGCTGCAGCAGGAGCTGATCTGTGTCAGACATTTGTGTACACCAAGCCAAGAAGTGCACAGACCTTGTCGTCCTGGAAATAGACGGTGACCCCGGAGGACAGCTGAACAAAGATGGTGCTGTTCTATCTGGAGAGAAAGCAGATGAAGACATTGTGGGGGAGTAGAGATTGCTGTGCATGCATAAACATAACATGTAAATGATGACATTTTATAAGTTTGTAGGGACCAGCACAATGATTCCGGCTCCAGTATGGGTGAAGAGTAACTGACAAATGTCAGTTACTGGAAGCCACCATCTCATAGGTGATGCGGGATGCATGCTGAGCTACCTCAATTTATAGATCGGGCCCCTGGATACAGCCAAAGCTTTCTCCTGCACTCGGCCTCATTGGGCGTCATCGATCAATGCTGTGCTTCCAGGTGCAGAACCCAGCTGACTCATACTCCCAAGACCTGGAAGACTCAGGGGGCCCCAATTGTGTTCTGCACCATATATTACCCTAAGGAGCCCCCTGTCATGCTGCCATGTCATTCACAAGTTTTATTATTATTTCAGTTTACATTAAACATTTCTGCAAGTGTTAGACCTGAGCAGGGAGCTCAGACTACACACACAGCTGAAAGATCCATAGGACAGACACGCCCCCTTCCTCGTTCCTGGAACCAATAGGAATGTTGGGTGTGGTCTGTTATACAATACGTATGTAAGTGTTGGGTTGCTGGGCTTTCTTATTATTGGCCCCATGATAAATATTTGTCTAGTGAAGGATCTCACGTCTCCGACTCTCGGGCTCGCGCTCTTCTCGTATTGGCCCCATATCTGTCGCAGCCAATTTATTTGAGTGCTTTGTACATAAGCCGAGCAATTGTTGTCTGCTCTGGAGTATCTATATTTTATACAACACTTCCATCTGTTATTCTTCCCGACAGAGCCAAGCGCTCATTTTCACCGTCTGTCGGCGAGCGGCCTCCAGGTACGCATCAAAAGGCGAGCGTTTGTCAGCGGTAAACAGAACTTCCTAACAATCCCACCTGCATCTCCGCCAGCGGGTGTCAAAAGAGAATAATACACCAAGCCGGGGAGAGACTGATACCATTGATGTGAAAAATGTCGAGTTGAAACGCCGAATAAAAGGCGACCGGCGGATCGGCACCGACATTAAAAGGCAATTTGCGATGTGAGCGCCGCTCTGTAATCTTAGGATAAACTTTGTTTTTTCCCTCCCTGAATATAAAGTCGTCTCACCTCCTGCACAACGTTTTGTAAAGATCTATTTAAACCAATATTTATTCTGACAGCGGCATCGCCGAGCGGTGAGATAACAGAAACCGATATCACGGCACAAAGACGCTCACCGGCTGCCGCCATTACAGCGCAGGCTCCTCCATGGACATTTCGTGATCACTGATTGGACGGAGGCGATCTCTTCTATGTATGACCCCCACATACCAAGGAAACTTTATAGAGATTTCTATATAAAGTTCTATAGAGTGAAGACGCAATGTTACTGCCAATTGGGAAGGAAATTATAAATGGCCGTGGTCTCGCCAACATGACAAGTGTCAGATCGTAAATCTGCTGCCAGTCTGAATGGATTAAATACACAGGAAATAAATCATTGGTTATGTCATCGGGTCACACGGCTCCGCGTCACAATGACAGCGCTCCGAGCACCGCCGGTCCCTGAGTTATGGGCGGCAGGTTGGAGGGACGCGGGACATTCTGTCATTGTGATGGAAGATTTACGGCTGATGAGACATCACTTGTCGGAGTACTCAGCAAGATATCACAGAACCTTCAGATGTAAACTTCAATTTTATTATTGCAGTTATCAAAATTCACAGAATTGTCATATTCAGAAGAGTTATAGATATTAGGCCCAGATAGTTATTAATAATAATGGAGCCAATCCAAACACTAGAGACCGGTAACATCACTGAGAATGCCTGCATAATATGATGGCACTATATAAATACTGTGTAATAATAATAATATACCTGTGCTGTACAAAAAATCTGGAGCTTACACTCCAATGTCCAACAGACTACAAGATGCAATTGCTGAAAGGCTGATTAAACTTCATTATGTGTTGTGTAGTGGGGAGGAAATTCCCATGCTGACCATATCAGACTCCATGCATACAGAACAATGGGGGAATCTCTCACTGTTTTACGTATGGCAGGATCAATAAAATGTATCAAAACCTATTTGAATGATT
Source organism: Pyxicephalus adspersus (assembly GCF_032062135.1). NCBI lineage: Eukaryota > Metazoa > Chordata > Amphibia > Anura > Pyxicephalidae > Pyxicephalus > Pyxicephalus adspersus. The sequence goes on along the minus strand of NC_092866.1, from coordinate 66,064,121 downwards.
GAATAGGAGTTTATAAAGCATGACCTGTCCAGAAATAAACTTTCCGTGTTGTGACTGATATACCAACTTTGTGGTGTCACAACATGCAGCAGCTTTCTTATTTTGAATAAAGAATTGTAAGTTCCTTAAAATGATTTAATTTTTTTACTAAACATATATGCTCAAGAATAATCAAAAGTTGTTTGACCTGATAATGCATTTGGAAACTGAATCACACCACTAGATGGCACTATGTTCATATGTAAAGTGTATTTTGAACTCTTGCAGTTTGAGACATTATGGGGGGTTCGTTATACACTTTACATGAGGACACAACACCCTCTACTGGTGGTTATCAGTAATGTACAAAAGATAATTTAAGATCAAGTGACCCACCATAACCAACTCAAAAATACAAAATACCTGTAAAAGAGTGGGAATTAAAAGAGACATACTCCATGTGGTTTTTATTGTATTCCCCTTTTAAATAAATGTAAAAACTTAAATATATTTATTCATTTATAATATCATAATTTTTATGTCATTTCTGTTTAAATGTTAGCAGTGACAGCTGCATTTTGTGTCCTAGGTTTATATTTGAATCAATGTAGTTCTGTTTTTTTCAGGTAAAAGTAGGTACGAGTAGCCTTAAGGGTCCAGTGAATCCAGAAATACTGCGATATCTCTATATCACCTTCAGGAAAGAATTGATCTGTCATAATGAAACTTTTCGGTATTTGGTTTCCCTCGGAATCGCACAATTCCATATTCAGCCCTTGAAATAACTTTTTTTTGTGTTTGTTGCCATGAGCTCATGTTTGCATTTCCTCGCCATTGTCAGCCATCTATGGGGAAAATGACACTCGGATGTTGGAACCTGAAAGGAATCTCTGATTGTCTCTTAAGGCTTTGAATGCCAAGAGAGGGGCAATCACCCGACCCTTTGCCGCCATTATGGAAATGGCATTCATCTTTCTGAAATATAAATATGAAATATCTAGAACCTAGGCCCGCCGTAATAATTAAGCTGATGGCCCTATTATGTTCGATTGCAAATCAATATGGTGTCTTTGGGTGGCACTCGAGTTGCGGAGCGTTGGCGCGGCGCCAGCCTTCCCGTTATACAATTGAGGAGCTGCAGCTGCACGGGAAACTTATTTGCCATTTCTATTCAGGAAAGAATGGGGCGGAACAATGGTGTCCAGACACTTCGCAGTAATTGTGCGCGGACGGATTTAGACCGTCTGTATTTGTGCGGCAGGTGCTGTTGTTTTATCTTTTTATGAATTTTGAAATATGGAGCGATGGAGATTTCTTCTTAAGAGGATATAACCTACAGCTGTTTATGCCAGGACGCCCAACGTCACGCCGCTTCAGCCGTAATTAAGTATTCTTCGGGAACGGCCCAAATGTTTGTCCCGGGAAATTAAGCCGTATTCTCTCGGCTCTTCATTTCCCATTGTGGTCGGCGGAGACAATTCCTCTCTTAATAATCCAACTTTACGTTTTACGTTTTCTTTTATTTCTTTTTTATCCTCCGCGTTTACTAAATTGGGCTGCCAATTCCGCACCGGCGTCTCCCTTTCAAACCGGCGTCCATTTGCATATGCAGATTAAATGAGTTCTTTTTAATGCAAAGTGTTTACACCTGTTATCAAACCCGGCACAATGACACGGCGCTGCCAATATTGTCACAACGCAAGACGCCGCATTCCGGGCTGGCTCTGTGGGGGAGGGGTTTGTTCCTCTCGCCGATCATACACAGAACGATTTGGAAATGATTGATCTCTGATTGATTCAACATAAAGAATTGTTCTGTATCATGTCATGAATGTATTGATTGGATATGAAATCTATTAATAATCATTCAATAAATATGATCACCCAATGGGAATAATCATTGGTTCCCCAGAACAGATAATTACCTGATTGATTGATCAGAGGTGAAAAATGTCACCAGAGTGAATCTCCTTGGCAGAATGAAAATCAATTAATTGGAAGATCTCTGATTGGTGCTTCAGATTCACTTTAATCTTTAGTTGTATTGGATGATTGATTGTATCCGTGTGAGTGACAACCCATAGATTCAATCATTCAGAAGTCAGCAGATTTGTACGTGTTCTCTGTTCATGGAGACGGGGTCAGATATAACGGGACGATGAATATTGCATGTGATTGGTGGAATCGTTTATCCAAAGGGAAATGACGTTTTCAGTGACAATCCAGTTAGGAATTCCCACACAGACATCTCGTAGAGCTTTCAGTGGGTTATGGTATTTCAATTTTTAATCTGCAGCTTTTAGTTAAAGAACCCATGGTGATCCTGCCATGGAGGTCTCTATTCAGACACTTCCTGGTATAGTGTGATAACGCTCTGTGCTTCTAAGTTGTCACCAAGTCACATGGGCTTCCAATGGTGACAACAAGTGGTTGTTACAGCACACATGGCCCACTGTTGTCACCATCAGGAAACTTTTGTGTTCCCAGGATTTGCTTTTGTGTTAGAAATCTGATTTATACATTACTAAAGAGCTGACATATTCCATAGCGCTGTAAAGAGCCCAAAGCCCTGCCTGGCAGAAGAGCTCACAGTTTAATTTCCCCAATATAGCCAATATGGGGGAAGGGGACCAATTCACCTACCTGTACCTTTCTAGGATGTAGGTGGAGAATGGAGCACCTGGAAGGAACCCGGGAAATGTACAATCTCCATTCTGATGTCCTGGCTGAGATTTTACCTCGGTGCTGCCCACCAAGCTACTAAATGAGATCCAATCCAAAGAATTATTGACAGCTGGATCTGACCTGCATTTGACCTCCTGACTTCTTTCTGACCTCCTTTTTCTGACTGCCCTATGAACCCAATTTCTGACCTTTCTCTGACCTCCTCCTGCCCCCCTTCTAATCTCCTTTCTGCCCTGTCTGACTTTCTGCTGACCCTCCCTCTGAACCCCATTACTGCCCCCCTTCACACCCCCCTCTGACCCCCACTTTGACCCCCTCCAGACCTCCCCCTTCAGACCCCCCTTGACCCCCCCTTCAGACCCCCTCTGACCCCCCCCCAGTCAGTTGTCATGTACCTCAATGTAAATGCCTCCTTCCCAGGCTGTGATGCCCCCTGTGGGTGATTTTGCTCGTTTCCTGTGGCGGGGTCACGATGTGGCGTTTTATTATCTGGATTAATTTTATGTCTATATCAATAATTAGAATTGTTTTTGTGAATTTTATTTTCAGATTTCATTTTCTGCCGTGTTACAGACACAAAGCGTTGCTGTTAATATCGCGGCTCCGTTAATGTCGCTCATTATCCTCCGAGGGCCATTGTTTGACTCATTTCCTACAATTTCCGCTCGCCGCTGCTCATTGCGCACAGCTCATTACCCCTTTAATCAAAGTTTAGCGCCATTAATGGCGGCGCGCACAATGGCGTGTGTGATAGGAAGTGACATTGTGTCGGAAATTAGATTATCCGTGAATGGCGAGAGATATCAGAGCGCCTGATGGAGCAGAAACATCCGCGTTTATTTAATGTTAATTCCAATACGTTTCGCTTTTTCGGAAAAGACGATTTCTGATTTAATGTGCGGGGAGAGGATTCTCTCATCTCAGAATGTTTTATATAAGTAATTTCTGATTTGTCTCATTATATCACTGCTTTTACAGTAAAGAATCCAGAATCTGACTGCACTGACAGTGAAGAATTCACGGCACAAATCATCATCCAGGAATCAGTGTTGGGAACCTCCTTTAGTAAAGTACCCATTAGGATCCTTAGATGATCCTCCTGACAACCCAACACCTCTTACAGCAAAGACTCTCCCACTGCTCTATCTGTAAAGAATGCAAAATACAAAGCCTGACTTTCCCCCCACCTGTGAGCAGCTGGGGCTGAATTTTATTGCCGGCACCTCCAGCCTCATCCTGCAGTCCTTTGAGGACCCCGGAACCCCGAGGCTTCCTATCATGACATTGGCTCTGACCAATCCTCTTCCAGTTCCCTTCACCTCCCATGCCTTACAATTGGCTGTGATGGACGGCCTTACTGGCCAATCATATAGTGTGGAGGGTAGATGAGGCACTGAGAGGTGCCTACTGTGCCATATGCGTGCCACAGAACTGTTGGTTAGTTAGCCTATGGACCGTCTACTTTTACCATAAAGAATCCGCAGTCCCTAGTCCACCTCACCCACTAAGAAGAGTCCACAGTCCACTACTCTTACCATAAAGAATCCACATATTGTGTTTTAGTAAGAAACTAATTGGGAAAAACTTCACAGCCTGATCGCTTTTACTGTAAAGAATATAGAATGTGCCTGCTATTACCGTAAAGAACCAGCAATTTCCTCGGAGCTTCTCTGGTCAAGGCATCCCTGGGAATATTGGATCCCAATGTAGTACCTGGGCCTGGTTCCTATGACCGCACCCCTCCCCCCCTTTGGAATGAAGCAGCATGGGCAGATGGGAAGCAGGAAGGAGTTGGAATGTCTGCAGGTGATTACGAGTTCTTCCAATAGCCAGGAGAGTTGGGTTTGGGCCCCTGAGTGGCCCTTTATAGCCGCTTGCTCCTATTGGTGGCCAATGAAGGAATTGCTAACATTGCCCAGCGAGCTGGCTGAACTCTCCAAACATTTTGTCAGTAAAACGGAAACCCTGGGAAGGAATTGGCGCCATACAGAGGACACTTAGCATTCACGCCGTGTCACAGACGCAATTTCATGCTTTGTTTTCCGCAGTGCGGTGCAGCAGACGCCGGATTCCCTGACAGAAGGAAGATTGCGCCGCAGACTGATTGCATTTCCCGCCAGAATAATTGTTTGAAGCTCGGCAGTTTTTACATTTCAAAGCCACCGATAACAATGTGATTTAAGAAAGCCGAAGGCGATGGAAGACGGAAAACAAGTTTTTAATGTCGGCGAATCCGAGAAATGTTTAGAAAACAAAAAATGGAAATGTAACGGCGCATTACTTGGTGCCGGAATACGGGAATGTCGGAGGCAGACGGCGGTGTGAAGGAAATATTCCATCCCGCTAACAGATGGAAGCTGCAATCTATAAAGAGAAGCGGTCATGGCCGTGTACAGCTGGGGGCTCATTTCTGGGGCCCATTGTCCCATGTGTGCATTCCTCTACAGCGATGATGTACAACGCATGGGACACCCCTAGAAAGGATCATTCATGAATAAATTGCAATGATTTGTCTGTAATTAGTTTCACATTTCTCCGCTTATTTATATGCCGAAAATTTGCCACTCTTCTGTTTGGGGTCACCGAATGTCCCACAATGAACATGGGCCAGGTACAGGAAAAGGAGAGCGCTGTCTGAGGAGATCAGGAAGTACAATATATAAAATCTCAGCCTGACAATCCTGTGACAACAGCTACAAATATTATTATTATATCACGGGACTGTAGTCACCCTTGCTGGATGGGGCTGCAACAAGAAAATCCAGCCTGAGAATGGAGGACAAAGAACCTGAGGAGAACTTTCATAGAGGTACAAACTGAACACAAAGGTCCATCAGTGTCTGATAGCATCATCTGTGGGCGCATTGGAGGAGAATAAGTGTGCGTCTCAAGACCCCAGTGTGGTACCCCGGTGGGTCATGTGTCAGCCTCAGGTCATGTTTCAAAGGCAGGTCATGTCTCCGTGCTGGACAGTAATGTCTTCGTGGTAAGTCCTGTCCCAGTAGATGATCATGTCTGGTGGTAGGTCATCTTTTGGTCGCAGGTCATGTCTAGGTTATGCCTCAGTCTCAGGTCATGTCCCGGTCGCAGGTCATGTCTTGGTGTTGGGTCCTGTCTCAGCAGTTGGTCCTGTGTTAATGGCAGGTCGTGTCTTGGTGTTGGGCCATGCCTCGGTCCCAGGTCATGTCTCGGTGTTAGGTCGTGTCTGAGCAGTTAGTCCTGTCCTGTGTCAGTGGCAGGTTGTGTCTCGGTGTTGGGTCATGTCTCGGTGTTGGGTCATGTCTCAGTTGTGTCTTGATTTTGGGTCCTGTCTCAGCAGTTGGTCCTGTGTCAGTGGCAGGTCATGTCTCGGTGTTGGGTCATCTCCCGGTCACGGCTCATGTCTTGGTGTTGGGTTGTGTCTCAGAAAGTGGTCCTGTGTCAGTGGCAGGCCATGTCTTGGTCGCAGGTCATGTCTTGGTGTGGGGTCGTGTCTAAGAAATTGGTTCTGTGTCAGTGGCAGGTCGTGTCTCGGTCCCAGGTCATGTCTCAGTGTTGGGTCGTGTCTCAGCAAGTAGTCCTGTGTCAGTGGCAGGCCATGTCTCGGTCGCAGGTCATGTCTTGATTTTGGGTTGTGTCTCAGAAGTTGGTCCTGTGTCAGTGGCAGGTCATGTCTCAGTGTTGGGTAATGTCTCTGTGCCAGGTCATGTCTCAGTGTTGGGCCGTGTCTCAGCAGTTAGTCCTGTGGCAGGCCATGTCTCGGTTACAGCTCATGTCCCGGTGTTGGGTGGTGTCTCGGTGTGGGTTGTGTCTCAGCAGTTGGTCCTGTGTCAGTGGCAGGTCATGTCTCGGTCCCAGGTCATGTCTCAGCAGTTAGTCCTGTGTCAGTGGCAGGTCATGTCTCAGTCGCAGGTCATGTCTTGGTGTTGGGTCATGTCTCGGTCGTAGGTCATGTCTCAGTGATGGGTTGTGTCTCAGCAATTAGTCCTGTCTCAGTGGCAGGTCATGTCTCGGTCGCAGGTCATGTCTTGGTGTGGGGTCGTATCTCTGCAGTTGGTCCTGTTTCAGTGGCAGGTCATGTCTCGGTGATGTGTCGTGTCTCAGCAGTTGGTCCTGTTTTAGTGGAAGGTCATGTCTTGGGGTTGGGTGGTATCTCGGTGTGGGGTTGTGTCTCAGAAGTTGGTCCTGTGTCAGTGGCAGGTCATGTCTGGGTGATGGGTCATGTCTCGGTTGCAGGTCATGTCTCGGTGTGGGGTCGTATCTCTGCAGTTGGTCCTGTGTCAGTGGCGGGTCGTGTCTTGGTGTTGGGCTATTGATCCTCCATCTGAATAATGATCCAAAGCACACAGCTGAATAAGAACAAACTTTGGCTTCTCTGAGCTCTGATTGGACGCAATGGAACATCGATAGGAAGAAACAATACACCGAGGTCTACAAGTCAGAAAATAAATGGAAATCTCCCCAATGGGACACCGGTGACAAAACAAATACATAGAAGAGGATTTAACCTTCCCAAACCCCTCCACCTCCTGAAATGAGAAAAGTTTTAGCTCAGATACTTCAATTCCTCCGGCTTCACCAATCGGTTGTCAGGTGAATGGGGACAACGCTGAGGCGTGATATCAATGTGACTCCATGATATCCGGATATATTCCAAGCTGCACCATGGCCACCCCCACCCAGCGCATTTCTCCCTTTATCATTGCGCTCGCTGTATTTCCTCTTCAGAAAGATGCGATAGCCCGTCCTGTTTGATGACAATATTAGCGTTGGCCGCCATTGGTGGGGCTGTGAGGCTGATAGGAGTGATGTGTTGTACAAAGGGCCCGTAATATTCCTCTATCTCCTCTCTGAGTAATTTAATACACCGCGCTGAAAGCCAGGAATTCACTTTATCGCACAATTAACAATTTAATGAATTCAATCTGGGTGGCTGCTATTAGGCTATTATCTGAGGCGCGCACATAAGCGCTCTTTAACCTGCACGCCGCACCTCGTGTGTGAAAGGCAGGAGGGGACTTCAATAGGGCCACATAATTACTCCGCCACAGCCAACAATGTCACTTTCACCGCCATTTGAATATAGCGGATTTTTAATGTGTGGATGTGCTGTGTACATGAAAGAGAAGATAATACGCCGCATGAAGAAACACGGCCATGAGCCCAAAGCAAAGGGGGACTCCGCATGCCACGCAGGATTAACCTCTTCCAAGAATGGCATATTAATCCCAAAGCAATTTATTGGGTTTTAAAATGTATAAAACAATGAAATGATTACAGTAAGTAGTGCAATGAACATT
>NC_092866.1:66053853-66055310 GCF_032062135.1 Pyxicephalus adspersus | reverse complement strand
ACATATACCGCAGTGCTGTACAGAGAACACTGAGCCAGTCCCATCAGTCTCTGTACAGAGGAGCTGACACTCTAATGTCCTCTCCCAGTCACACACTATTATTATGCATTTATATAGCTCTGACATATACTGCAGCGCTGTAGTTTTTCACATGACTGTTTGCATTTCACCTGTTTCTGTCTTCAGTTCACTATGGTCATGTAGCCATGTTCTTCCTGCAGAGATGGGTGAATCCTAAATTCTGCACATAGCTGCCCTGTGCAATGATTTGATGCTCCTCTCTAGCACAATCTCCCAGGAGCCCAAAGGAAGGGGAGGAGCCCTGACACCCTGGGCATACAGGAAGTAGAATTGATTATTAATTGGGGTTGGGTTGACTTTCAGTCTCTTAATAGATTTTCAGTAAAATTTCCAACTTTTCTTTTGGTGAAGCCAATTGCTCCAATTTCTGTGTTGCTAATAGGAAATGTCAATCAGAGAGAGAGAGGCTGAAAGCATGCAGCTTCTGCCATGATCTTCCACCCATAATGCTGTGACAATGCTATGAGTACAGTTTATATATATTTATTATGAATAGGAAAAAAAGAAACACGGACCCAAAACTGCGATCACAAAGATTTCTGATTTACTCGAAGACGATTCCACGAAACCACAAACGTGGAATTCGTGGAGGAATTTCTAAGGGGAGTGATTGAATCAGCTAATTAATTTACTGAGCAGCTCTGAGATTCGCATTTTATGAGCGGCGTCTCTTGATGTCACGTCCCCTGCATTGCTGCTTATTTCTGGTGCCGATACCCCGGAGGGGGTAATATTGGAGCGTCACTTTGCCCCCTCCCCTCTAATCAGCCTCTTTTCATACGGCAGATTGACAGGTGTCATTTCCCTTATGGGGGTCGGATGGCGCCGTCTTCTCCTGCAGATGATAGAGCTTTATATAGACAATCAGTGTGGCTGTGACGCTGATGTGAAAATTCAGGTGAATAATTAGAGCGCAGGGTGAGATCCGCCAAGGTGACGGAGTGTCAGAGATTCTGCTCTCATCTCTTATGTTACCAATGCTGGGGAGAAGCACCAGGAACGTCCATGTGTACAACATATACCGTGGTGGTGTACAACACAAACATAACGTCATGTGATCGGACAAACACAGGAACTAAGCGACATTCTCCAGAATGAAACCATTTCTGACTGTTCATCCGTATTACACCTTATGAATATAATATTAAGTAGTGAATTCCAAATAATCAATAAAATCTTTTCTCATTATTATAATAGAAGAATGGAGAAGCAGCACAAGGAGCCGGTCACTACAAATATGGGACATGCTGATAGGAGGGGAGATGTGAGTGACGGAGAAAAGGGCCCATCATTTTATTGTCCAATCACAGGCTGGGGGAGGGAAAAAACCTGTAAGTGTTACTAATCATTGTGGGAGGGGCAGAGACACAAACTAC
>NC_092866.1:66051338-66053730 GCF_032062135.1 Pyxicephalus adspersus | reverse complement strand
GTTCTATGAATTCTATGCTCTGTAGTCTCTGGAATGTCTGTTTTGGGTGGAGTTGTCCTTTAATCACCTATATAAAGTCCATTTTATAACTGATGCGCCTCTGTCAGTGCAGGGACAAGTCCAGACAAGTTGCACTAAATTACCAAGCCATGGAGGTCGGTCCTGGAAACCCGTGAAGAAATGATTGTGATAGATTCCGATGTGAATTGTGTGATTACACCTGGAGCAGCACGGTCTTTGCACGCAGTCATGGCCGATGCCCTGTACATGGCCTGGCCTGATAATGAGATGTAAATGGGTTTGCTGTTGTCCCAGCACAGTGCCGGGTGCAGCGAGGTGCTCGGAGGATGAGATTTCTCTTTCTATGTCGTTAATTGAAGCCAAGATCACAAATGTTGCTTTCATGCACCCGGGGTGACACTGCCCACGCCTGACCCAGAACCGCAAAGAACTTACCTGCTGGTCATGTGACTGTGGGGTCCCATTCATCGGATTCCATTAACTGACCCATTCCAGCATTGCTCTGTATTTATTTGCCCTTTTCACTCACCCAAAGCCACAAACATGTCCCCCAGCCCTGATTCTTCTCTTCGGATGTCTACATCGCTTCTTATGGGGACACTTCCTATTGGCTGTCCAGCAACGGGGTCCCCTCAGGATCCAGGGGAGGAGTCTGCAATGGTGGTCAGCTTTCTGGGAACCCCTGGCATTGGTTGGATTAGCCAGGCCCCCAAAAATGGTGCCGTGAGGAACCCAGAAAGTGGAGCGCCTCCTACAGGCCAGCGATGACCATTACAAGGTAATATCTGGATTTGTATGGCCATTGGATGCACAAAGTGGATTTATATGTGATTGGGAAATGAAAGGTTTTGTGCTTGGAGTTCATCTTTAGGGATTATAAATGAATAGAGGTTACAGACATTTTGTGATATATTCCATGGTCACATCATAAAAATATTTCATATATTTCCAATGTTGTGATATATTGCAAGGTTTACATTTTCAATGCAATGCTTCTCAGCGCGTTTCGCTTCCTCAGGAGAAGCTTCTCTAATACAAAAGATATCGGTAATGAATCACAAAAAAATATTCAATAGTTTTATAACTTATACATTGAAATAAGCAAAGTCTTAGGACCTGGCGGGAGAGGATTCACTTTCATCAGTGAATCTGGGTGATCCAGCCAACCTGGAATGGTCCAGCATTGAAAACATTTGCTAACAAATCCATTTCAGGTTTGCTGGATTACCCAGGTTCACCAATGAAAGCGTATTCTCTCCAGCCCTGGAGAACTTTAATAGCCCTACAAATCCGACATTTCCGCTCAGCGCACTTTAGAGTCCATCGGCCCTCTGCGGCTTCTTCAATTGTCAGAATATAACGCAGGTAAGGCGGGGGGGCTCCTAAGATAACATAAAGCCGCCCCCCGGGGAAGCTATAATCATGTTCCGGCATTAGCCGTTTTTTTTAATTAATATTTTCCCGTACTCATACAATCTTCTGCAGATCCGCTGCATCTATTCTCAGCCGTTTTTGCTGCAGCTAAAGAGTATTTATATTCGGGGCCCATAAAATTGAGCTTGTCAACACTAATGCATTTTTTCCCTGCGATTCGCCACTTTCACTATAATTTCTGGGGAAAATTTGTGTGCAAATGTAGTAATAGACACATTTATAACATCAAAAGGCTTCAATTTCCTTTTCAATCAGGCGGCAGAATGAATCGCTTTTTATATTGGATGTAACAATAAGGCGTCGCGCGGCGGGGTAAAGGATGGCGCGTTGCGGGGCCCTTGTCAAACAATGTAATATATATCTCACAATGGCTCTGGGTTAAGCGCTTTTTTTACCTACTTTTGTCTCTGATTTACTCGTGTCAGCGAAATGATTCGTGTCTGGATAGTTAGAGCGACGGAATTTATTTAGAAATTGTCGCGGTTAGCAGAAAAAGCCAGCGGAAAATTGTCTTTGGAAATGACTCTGGAATATGAAAAAAATAATTTGTGTACAGGATATTAATTCATAATACGCCCATGGACAGCGCCGCCGTTTTGTGGCAATCCGGGGAGGAGAATGATGCACTCAGACGGAGTTTTATCACTGACATGGCGCGTTCCGCGGTTCTGTGTTTATTGCGCCCGATGAATGGCGACGTGGATTGTGCATGTTAGAGCTCCCACTTAAAGACTCTTAAATGATCTAATAGAAAAATCAGCGCAATGGGCGGAGTCAGGGTGGTAGCTGATGAGAAGTCACATGACCATCTCATTTCCCGTGATTGCATCCATACCTAATATGGATAGACTATCATGGAGAACCTAGGTAATTCAGCAAACCTGGAATGGATCTGGTCCAGGACTGACAAATGTGCCAGGTAATAGCCAATAATTTT
>NC_092866.1:66039674-66050372 GCF_032062135.1 Pyxicephalus adspersus | reverse complement strand
TATAACACTAATAATAATAATTAATAAAATACTAATAATATAATACTAATATATAATAATAATATAATACTAATAATAATATTAATAATATTGATTTAATACTAATAATAATAATATTTAATAAAATATAATAATAATAATATGCCGGCACCAGGTGGTGGGGTCACAGTAGTACAAATTATTTTGGGATTTTTAGCATCATGTAAAATATTTGTTCTGAACATTTATTTCTCACTTTCTATAAACAGAACACAAATAATAAATACGCAGATACCATGGCGGTGTGCAGGGAGGTGACAACGTACAGAACGATTATTACCCCCAGCGTTCAGGTGTGCCGGGGTCACCGGAATCCAGGAAATCTTCACACTAACATCAAATAAAAATGTTAAAAAGCACAACCAGGAAACTTCTCCAGAAAACACAATTCTGGAGCGATGAGATCCGAAGATCTTAAGAAGTCACTCCGCCGCAGAAATTACAGAAGAATTACACAGCCACTGAAGGGAATCATTTATAGGAAATACATCAAATAAAAGATGAACCTGGAAGATGCAGAAATTCCAGCCAAAGGGGAGCCGGCGCTAGGAGAGCAGAGATTGATGAGCCGACATTAAAGAGACATTAGAGTGCCGGCTCGGCCTCTCCCATATGAAAGAGCATTTTGTAACAAACACATGTAAATACAGCCGACTTCCAGCCTGGGAATTAGGAAACCTTCAGAGAGCGATGCAGATCTTCCACAGATCATGTGAACGTCTGCGGAATACCTAAACCGCTTCTAGAATAACGGCAGGCTGGATATTAAAGGCCAACTCCGGGCCAAAGCCAACCAATTAACCAGGAGAGCTGCAGCAGAGCCGGATGGAGACCACAACACCATGCCCAGCAAGCTTCATCATGTGTCTCGATGATAACATACTCCAAGTTGTCATTTCTATAACACAAACACGACTTCCCGTCACTCCGCCATTACCCGGTATACTGGAAGTGACTGGCAGGAAGCCGCTGTGACAGAGGAACCTCGGAGGGTCTCCAGAGAGTCTGGGGGTCTGAAGATGAACTCAGACAAGGATTCATGAATGGGCTGAAATAAAGTGATTCATTTCCCCGATGATGCAGCGGACATGACAAAACACATTAGCCGCCTGCTTGTCCCGGTGAATCCTCAGAGATTCCCCCAGTGCCTGCAAACTGCAAGGAATCACCCGAGTAGGACAGAGTGGGACCAAATGAGGAATTTTCATGTCCTGATTGTGAGGAATAGGAGCAGCAATAATGTGGAGGAGAACAATAAAGCGGATTCACTAAACTTTAGGGCTTTACAAGTCAGGTGAAGGTCACAGATACCCCCAAACCTATCCTGGACCCCAAATCAGACCCCAGCTAGCCCCCATAGTTTAGAGGTTTTCATGCAAAGAAAAGAACCAAAAAAAGCAATTAGAATTTTTTCCCCATTTCCATGAATGTGAGCTTTGCAAAGTCAATTCACATTTACGGAACCTCAGGGGCCACAAGTGAAAGTTTGGTTTTAATGTCAGTCATTCATTCATTTCTTATGAAGTTGTTGGTGTGATATAATGGATGACGCCTAATATGTTATAGACCTCTATATGGTGCTTCTCCTGCAGAAGCAAAATATGCGAAACGCGTAGAGAAAGACATTATTTGTTTTATACAGTTTGATTTCTGGACATTTATAAATAAAGTTTTGTTTTTATGAAATGAACCTTGAAAGTTCCATAATGTTTCAGATTTTAGTATGAACAAAATAATTTTCTGATCCTGTAAACTATTCTATCTACGTTACTTACTGCTGACAATTATAGGAATACCCAAATGTGTGTGGACCCCGATCCTCCAGGGATGTTCCCCTTGCAGGGTGATCGCTCCTTTATTAAATCACCTGAGATTCACCCAAAATGTACTTATTTTGGGGCCCAGAACAATGATAGGCTGAGCCTGGGGGGCCCAGATCAATGACACCCTGACACTAGGGGGCCCAGAACAAAGACACCCTGACCCTCGGGGGGCCCAGAACAATGATAAGCTGAGCCTTGGGGGCCCAGAATTATGAAACCCTGATATTTGGGGGCTTAGGAGAGATGACACCCTAATACTTGAGGGTCCAAGAATAGACCGGCACTCAGAAGGCCAGGGCACGCGGGATATTGCATATGGCAGCATTGGTGGACAGGACACTTGGTATTATATCTTGCTGATATCTGTGCAGAGAGTTCGGCTGCAGACTGTAAAGCAAAGCAACTGCCACGGCCACAGTCTCTGCTGTCAGGGTGAAGGCAACACAAGACGCTTTAAAATGGGATCTCCATGGAAAAGAATGAGAATGCCGGATCTCATTAAGTGCTTTTCTGTGAATATGGTATGGATGTATATGTGGGTGAATATGTGACTGGATATGTGGGCATATATGTATGTAGTATTGACAGCTGCAATGGGGCCCGAGGGTAGAAGGGGGCCCCACTCTAAAGCTGTAGAGGGAACTGGACCATTGACAATCAGTGTGTATGTGTGATAACAGATCCGTATTCTATCATTAATCCTCTTATTGCTTTCTGAGTCTCCGCTCATCTTGGGCAGATTTCTAATGCTAACCCCATATAACCCCATATAACACAATAGTTATAAAATCCTGAATGTCTAACATCTAAAATATAAGAAGACATTTAAGGTTTGTAATTCAGCAAAATAAAATCTCATCAATCATTTTACCCCTGACCCCTGACCACCCCTTATGGGCCAAAGCAATTATTGCCCCATGGAGCTGATTGTTCAGTGATCACATAACACAATAATAATTGTAGGACAAAGTAGGATTTTCAGTATTGTTTTGTAAAAATATTCATTTTATGTATTAAAGAAAACAAACAATTCTTGTTGCACTATAACAACATTCTAATACAAGTATATATTTCATTCTAGGATTTCCTATTCAGAATAAAATATTGTTTCTGGGCTCTTTATAATAATGCTCATTGCAAATAAAAAGGAATTTCATCCAGTTGTGCACATTTTCTTGACATGAGACTCTGGAAAATGTACAAATAAAATAAATGAAATAAAATATTTTAAATAAAATTAAATAAAATAAATAAAAATAAACACAAAACTAATAGAGAAGTGGAGAGATGGGGTAATTCGGGCTGATTCGGGTTCATGGGTAAAAGACAAATACATTTTTATTTTTTGCCTGGTCCTACAATCGCCATGCCCTGATATGACAAACCTTTATTCCTCCTGCAGCAAGTTCCATTTTTGTCTCATAAATTTAAGCAATGATAAAGGTTCTGCCCCAACACACCTGTGTGATTTTCTTGCTGCGGACATTGACCTGCTTTGGTCCATACAATACTGATTGCGTCTCTGCGCATGTCATTCTGCATTAGCGCGCTGTAGCGATGGCGTTGCTGCAAGAATTCAGCTACTTGTGTCGGTGCAGCAATGATTGCAGCTGTTGCTGATGTTTCTGCTTGCAGAGAACTAATTGTATCTCTATGGACACATTTCTGGTTGTGTCAGCGTGGTATTGATTGTGTTTCTCTGGGGACACAATTACTTTTTAATTATCATTTCTTGACAAAATATTGATTATGTGTTCATTTTATCAGCCATTCAGTTTTTCAACACCAGTAACAATGTTTAATTCACTCTGTAAATAATTACATTTTCATATGATTTATTGTTTTGAACATTTTATATAGATTTTATATAGACTGATATAGACTGATCCCTATATGTGAGAAGCCAAACACCTTGGGTAGATGACATAATGAAAGGATAAGCTTACACCAAAAAGTAGCAAGTGATAATAAAGACTGTATTAAAAATATTTGCGTTAGATAGAAATCAATCCAATGATTTATTAATTGTAGATGACTAAACACATTTCACACCTAACCTATGTAGTAGCGCAGTATCATGTGAGATCCGTCCAATGTTGAGGCTCCTTAGTAAGAGGAGACAGTGAGGCCAGAGAAGTTTACTTATTGTGTAATATTAATTCCTGATTAGGGACGAGCAAGCAAATGTTTAATTTCGATCTCATAGTGAATCGGGCCTACATGTTCTGTAAGCGAGAACGGCCTTGTGATTGGCC
The DNA here is from genome assembly GCF_032062135.1 of Pyxicephalus adspersus. NCBI lineage: Eukaryota > Metazoa > Chordata > Amphibia > Anura > Pyxicephalidae > Pyxicephalus > Pyxicephalus adspersus. The sequence goes on along the minus strand of NC_092866.1, from coordinate 66,046,255 downwards.
AGGAGGTCGTCTTCTCGCTGAACTCAGATGAACTCTCAATAGAGACACTCCACTGAGAGGTAACCTGCAGTCACAGCTGATTGGAAGCACTCGCATGCCTTCAATCAGCTGTGACCGCGAATCCTGCGCTTCCCGGGCTGTACTTGTCAACCCAGGGATTGTGGGAACCTGCTGCCTGGACTTCAATGGAATTCACGAAATCTGTTCTCCAAAATCTGGCGGACCCATCCGAAGTTCAGGGAAATTTCCGCGAGATTGTCAGAGGCCTTCTCGCTCATCCCTATTCCTGATGCACAAACAATTCTCATTCAGGGGAAATCTATATTTGCTGTGGCTAGATAGAAACAAATATCTGTGAATTCAGGGAAAATAAGTAGATATAGATTTGTGTTAAAGATTTGAAACCAGTTGTTGGGGATTGGTGTGGGGGGAGGGGGTTGCAAGGTATCTGCCCTGGGGGAGAAAACAAATACATTTGCCCCTGTACTTTCACAACAAGCACATTCACTGACACTGAATGACACTTTGGGGTTTCACCGCAAAGACACGCTAATACTTGGGGGTCCTAGACCATGGAAACCCCGTCACATCTGAGGACAACTGGGTGTCTTAGAACAATGGAAAGCGGACCCCTGGGGTTCCCAATACAATGACACACTGACAGGTAAGGGTCCTAAAATACTAACTCTGAAACATAAGGGGGCCATGAACAATGACACACTGATATTCGATGTTCACAGCACAATGACACCCCAAGATTTTGGGTTTTCCAGAACAGTGACATGATGGAACTTTAAAGATCTAGAACAATAACACACTGAAACATACCGGGCATTCCATGAACATTGACACTTTGCCAGTTGTAGAACCCTAAGATGAATCAAAAATGTTCCAAGAACACTGACACTTGGGGTTCATAGCTCAATGGCACCCTAAGATTTTGCACCCTAAGCAATGACAGGCTGACTCTTTGGGGATCCAGAAGAATAACTGACTGAAACTTGGGGGTCCTTTAACATTGGCACGTTGACAGTTGAGGAGCCTAGAACAATGATTCACTAATGCTTGTGGTGGGGGGTGTAAATATTTACACACTAGAACCCTAATATGCTGAAATATAAAGGTTCTGAGAACAATAACACTCTAAGATTTTATGTTTCCAGGAACAATGATACGCTGGAAATATAAAGATCTAGAACAATATTGAGGATCCTAGAACACTAATACGTTGATTCAAAAATGTTCCAATAACAGTAACACATTGACACTTGGGGTTCATCGCACAATGGCACCCTAAGAGCATTGACATGCCGACTGTTTGGAGATGTTGTTTGCCTTCCTTTGGATCAGCTATGTCCGTAGGGTTTTATATCTGGGATTTGTTTATTTCTTTCTGTAACGATGAATAACTCACTGAAACCTGGGGGTCCCCCCAACATTGGCACGCTGATCCTAGAACACATGCTGGAAGGTAAAGGGCCCCTGAACAATATTCCCAACACTTAGGTGCCCCCAATCAACCACTAACACAAACACAAGTTATTTTCAAATCCAAAAACTGAATTCAGAACTTTAAAGCAGAAGTTTTACATCAGAACTCGAGTTTGCTGCCTTTAGCCGTGGCCGGCTGATTTATCTTCCCTACATTTAGGACGAAGCTTCTTCTTGTAATTCTTGTTTGTTGCTTCTCCTTAACAAGTGGTGCAGAACTCTTGTATACGGGGGGAGGTAAAGATATTAAATATTCCTTGTTGACACTTTACATTAGGCTGCGGGCAATCAGCAATGCATGGCTAAGCCAAAGTTATCTCTTTTCATCACATATGATTAGGTAAGTCATTAATTTTCAAGACAAATAAAAAATGTAAGATTATTTGATTATAAATGTAAATCTCTGTCTGCCCAAATTACTCTCCGTAAGAAGAGCGCCTATTACATAACGCCCGACGCCACCGAGAGTTGGACGGCGTTGGCAGAAGACGGTTTTATTGAAATGAAAAGTGATTTCTGGCCTCTGCTCCCCTATTGCACCCCCTCCCCACTGGCCCCCAATTTGCGCCGTCAAACCCAACGTCTACATCAGCAGGTTGCGGAGAATGTCGCCGGCGTATTGTTGCCGTCCTGACTCTGCCAATTACTGGCTGATAAAAATACGGTTTTAGCGCGGCGTGATTGAGGCAGCGTTGCGGCAGCTCAGGGTGTAATAAAACCCAATCAGTTTCTTTCATTCAATATGAACACGGTGACCCGCGTCTTGATGAGAACTCCGAGCTATTTCATCTTTAAATAAAAAAGAATGTCTGCAAGCAATTATGGTGCTGTGTTAATTGGTTATTCCTTTTAATCTTTTCTTCTGTTAAGAAGCGCGGCTAACGAAATCCTTGTTTTCTAACTGCGGCGGTTTCTTTCTTCTCCCGTCTCAGCAATAAACTTCCCTTCTTGCTGGATCGGCTATTCTCGGTGTAATTATTGCGCAGGAAGTTTCGGTCCGGGGTTCCAGAGCGCCATGTCTGCTCGTCTCGACATCTGCAGATCATCCCCATGTGACCGTCGCCCTCCGCCAACAGGAAATCGCTAAGTAAACGCCAAGCGCTGTCCAGCAAATGGCAGAAAACAGAAATTCATTCCGGCCGGGGTGAAAACTCAGCTGATGTTTGACTTTAAGTGAAACTTTTTTGAAAAAGTGGAAGCGACAATCCGTACAAGAGTTACATGATACACGAGGGCCGCTAAATACCCCATCTCCAGGTACATGTAGACTCCCATGGTGAATCTTTCATAAAGATGTATATTACAAGGATTGATTCACCCATGTGAATGTTTGGTGAATGTCACAATTGGCAGACAGGCACGGAGCGTTGTCATCCTATAAAAAGAGGGGCCCTGGGCATATAGCAGCATCGCCAGAAATTAATTATTAAAAGATTCAATCTTTACAAATACTTCTGAAACAACGCGAGCCAGAAATACAGCGAGCTCTGCACGGCCAACATGGCAACGCGACTCCGAATTCTAAGCATGGACATTCACTTCATTTCTGATGGGGTACAAGGAATAAAGACCTCCGCTTATCCCCTCCACCCTCCTGATCTCTATATTCCCCTCCTCTATTGCCCCCTCCTCATCCCCCCCTCCTTATCTCTATATACCCCTCCTCTATTGCCCCCCCTCATCCCCTCCACCCTCCTTATCTCTATATACCCCTCTTCTATTGCCCCCTCCTCGTCCCCCCCCCCTCCTGATCTGTATATACTCCTCCTCTATTGCCCCCTCCTCATCTCCCCCACCCTCTCTATAATATTCCTCCTACAGGAAGTTATCATCTCTCAGGGTTTTTGGCGGGATTAATAAAACATTTTCATTTTCCAGGACAAAGGGGAGCAAACTTTTTATTTTGTTTTAGAATGAACAGAAAGAAGAGAAACTGAAATGTTACAGAAATGATGCGTGTTGCATTTAGTGGGGGTCGTTCCTTTCTGGGGGTCTGTACCCCTCCGGACATATTTTAGCGCTGCAGCTATTATTGTTCATATTTAAAGAAAACAAAATCATTTCATTCCTCAGAATATTACCCGTCTAGCAGAAACATGAAACGACTTTGTGGGTCTCCTCGCGGTCTGGTGACGCCATTTATACCACCAAACTTCATTTTACAACAAGTGGAGAGAGAATTCAAGGTGTGAGTGCAGGTGGAGCGCAGGTGGAGCGCAGGTGGAGCGTAGGTGGAGCGTAGGTGGAGCGCAGGTGGAGCGCAGGTGGAGCGCAGGTGGAGCGCGTGGAGAGTGGGTGTTTCATGGCGGTGTATTACGCATGGCTCATGGAGCCCAGCATGAAGGGCGCTGGGCCGGGACAAGGCAGATGAATCTATATTCATTGTGTGAGATTCACTGTCAGCGACACATCCCCCATACAGCTCATGTCGCCGGCCATTCATTTCTCCTGAAAGATGAAAATGGCGAGCGGCTTGGTGAGGCGGGGCGAGGGCTGCAAATTAGCGCAGAGTAATAAAATTGGGGCGAGATGGTCTGATTAGCAATCTCCAGTTCTCGATAGAGGTGAATGGGCGACTTCTTGGAACGACGAGTAATTAGACGGGACTCGTGATTCTCCGACATCAGACAGAACCAGGAGATTCATTCATAGCTGGAGACATAAAACGTTTTCTTCTTTATCGCGTCCTGTCATGGCGGACGGCCCAGATCACACGGAGACGGGGAAATTCTGTACTGCTGAGGGCAAGAATATGATAGATCCCAGAATCTCAGCCAGCGCTCCTCCAGGGGGCGCCAGGGGTTCCCGGGGCAATGACAAGTTTGTGTGCCTCAGGTCAGACTAAGTGACACCAATGATGGTTTGTAAGGGGACATTCATCCCACTGACCAGCAATGTAAGAGGAATTCTTCCTACTGACCACCACACTAACATACTGTGATCGATGGATAGATAGATAGAGAGAGAGAGAGAGAGAGAGATAGATAGATAGATAGATAGATAGATAGATAGATAGATACATAGATAGATAGATAGATAGATAGATATAGATGGATGGATGGATAGATAGATAGATAGATAGATACATAGATAGATAGATAGATAGATAGATAGATAGATAGATAGATAGATAGATAGATAGATAGGATAGATAGATAGATAGATAGATAGATAGATAGATAGATGGATGGTCAGTACAGCAGATTTGACAAATGATAAGTTGCTATATTTCGCTGCTCTTTGGGGTAACTTTGGAAATAATGGATTCCTTTACTCCTTTATCTCCTTTATTTAGAGGAATAAAACGCGCCAACACCTGGAGATTCTGGCATTTCCCACCCATAGTGCAGCCAATAGGTGGCTGGGAGCCATAAGCAGCGTTCTATTCGCCGGGTCACTTGGATCTTTCACACGGGGGAATTGGAATATTGAAGCTGTGGTTTCTCTTTCATGGAAGGTTCACTTTACCTCCCCAGCTTTGTCTGGAGTTCCCCTTTAACACCCCTGGACTATTATCTCATAAATCAATTTTCCTGAAGAAGGAAACTGACCGTAAACGTTTCTCTCGATAGATTTATTCTGAGATTGGGCAGCTCGGAATGGGGCGATTTGTACCCAGTCACTGAAACGCTACAAATTATGCGAAGTGTACTTATGTTAATTCAGTTTGGCTCCATTTTTACAAAACGTCTTGTTCTGCTCAATAAAGTTAATTATATGTTCTGGGCATCGTAAAGGAGCGATAATCCCCCCACCCCCACCCCGCCGGTCTCCATCGCAGTTCTGTTCCACTGGAAACTCCAAATGTAACAAAGACGTGACAGCGAGCGCAGGAAAAATAGCGCAGCCAGGGAAGAGGGTCATGTGACCCCTAAGTGTGGCGTGTGCGGGTACTCGCCCCCCTCCCCCGCCGCCGCTTCATCGAATTGTTTGAATACTCCGCTGATTAACCGGCATTAAAGGTTTCGTCACTGGGTGGCAATCGCACTTGAAACACGAAATTAACTAATTACGCTGATTTTCACCTCGGTGGCCATACTGGGTTCAAAAGCTTCACCGGCGCTGAGTTTTCACAAACCGTAATATTACACACGGAGGCCCGGAGCTTCGCCTTAACGGTTATTGAAAAATCTTAATTATCAGCCCGTCGGAGCCAAAGGAAAAACATTCCGGATTTTATTGTTTCAGCCAACTTGGCATCAATTTATAAAGGTCTCCGGTTAAAGAGCAACTCCGGGCAAGAAATACCATCAGAGACGGCTGATATATTCCAGCAAACCCTACATCTGTGCTAAAGTCAGGGAAATCACTCCGGTGCAACACAGACACAGTGCATGGGAAGTCATCCGATCACTGGATGTGTGGCGGGATCAACAGCCACTGATTTTATTATTTTTTGGCCCTGAAAAAGTAGAGGAACGCCGAGTTTTTTTCATACAGTTATGCCATACAGTAAAAGTTTATTATTTCTGAGTCATTCTATTGGCCCTCCTCACCCTTATTTACAATCACTCCGTAGGGACAACCAGGGAGATGAGAATTCCCCAATATGGCCAACAGCATAGACATCCAAAGCCACACCGTCCTTTTATAACCCCCCATAAGCCCCAAGATATAATGTATGGGGTGCAATAAATGAAAGGAAGTGAAAGACAGGGGGCGCCACAACTGCGGATGGCAGAGTAACATGCGTGGGATGGGGGAAGAAGTTCAACCTAACCGCAATTTAAGTTGAATTGAGACGGATCGAGACAAATAAAGTCATCGGGCTTTCACTGTGAAACTTCCTAACAAGTTCTCCAGAGATTCCCCCTAAAAGTGACCCCACCACCCACTGAGCTTTCCGGGCCAAATTCATAGAACATTTTACAATATAATGCTACAGGACTATTGGCCATTGCCACAATCCACCGCTTTGATTCTTCCTGAATTCTAATATCTGCCCCGGAGGTGACACAATACTGTGAATCCCGGGGTCCATGGAGATCATCAATATCTGACACAAATATCAGTAAATGTTACAATGTTGCAGTCTGATCACTGGGGGGGTCATCCTGCGGAGGGGGGGTCATCCCGGGGAGGGGTCATCC
>NC_092866.1:66031119-66039303 GCF_032062135.1 Pyxicephalus adspersus | reverse complement strand
GGGAAGGGGGGTCACCTCTTTCGCTCACTTCTTGTTGTGCCATTGATAAAAGAATTGGAGGAAGAACTAGTAATTGTTTGCAAAGTTACAATAATGCTTCATTGGTGGGAGGAGACTTAGAAAATACTTCTTCCTTCCTGCAGCAGACTCATGACATCATCTCAGCCTGAGTCACTGCCTGGAGCACAATGATGGCTTTTTAATGATGGCCGGCACTAATATTCCCTACACACGTCGGGTTTATCCGTGCGGAGTTATTTAGTTATTTGGGCTTCTGAACTTACTGACCCATCGGGCTGCCATTCCTGATTTTCCTTCTAACAATGCTATTTTCCTGGCTGTGTCTGGCTGCGATCCTTGGAGCCACTGACCTGGAAGCCGGTAATGTCACCAAAGCGGCCAGATCCGGAATTACAATTGCAGCCTCCATATTTCTTTGTACAGGTGACAGGTGAGCTTTAAGGTGTTGCAGCCAGAAGGGCGAGCGGCCCCAGGTGTCGGTGTATTGGGCTCTCCGACTACGCCGGAACATTATCTGGCAGCGGCTAATTACAGCAGCGCTTCAGAAGGGTCCGCCGAGGTTTTTCAATGCATTGCAAACAGTTCATTTTCTTTTTGTGCGGAGTATCTACAGCTTCAATGACAGTTATTAATTCCAGATTCCTCGTCCTTTATGTCAAATCTTCCCAAAGAAGAAAAAAAAAATCACTCCGGCTCCACGGGTCAAATTATTCCGTCTCCTCAAAGCGGTTTCCTGGCCCCGGCACAGAGCGCCTGATCCGTCTTTATGGCTGTGAATTACTGACACTTTTTATCCGGATAAATATAGTCCATTTCAATTACTTAAAATACATATTGCATTTAGTTTCACGCACATAAATTACGCCATTTTTCTTGTTAGCCGATGTCAATGTGCCTTTTCCGCAATTAAAAAGTCCGTCGTTAACAAAATCTGTTTCCTAATAAAGTGTCTAATTCGGGGACTATTTAGTAAACATTAGTAATTCTGCTTTATGTATTTCTGGCTGATTGATGAGATTTCACAAATAAGCTTATTAGTTAAAAGGGATTTTTAATAGCAATGTGTCCGGACGCAGCATTGAGGGAGATTGTATATAAAAAGGAAATGTGCCATCGGGAAGGGCCACTGTGTCCTGAGGGCCCCCAATGTGCAGGGACAAAAGTTTCATAAAGTATCAATGAGGAAATCTGGGGCCGACATTGTGTGAGGATATTGTACAAGGTGATAACATCATGGCTGATCACTTCTAGTTACATAGTCATGGCCCGAAACAAATCCATCAAATGAACCAATCTCAGATCAAACCCTATGGACACCGCTGACCCAGAGGAAGGCAAATAAAATCCCTTATATACCCCCGGGTACAATTTACTACAAGAGGGGAAAAGAATTCCTTCCTGATTCCATGAGACAATCCATAATTTCCTGGGAAGCAGCACCATTATCCTGCAGGAGAATATCCAGGAACCGTCATGGCTGCCAATGGCTGGGACTGGAGAATGTCATACAGTGTGTATGTGCATAACAAAGATAAAGATATAAATTTACATCACATGGATGACAGCTCCAGGAAATATTGATTTGTGTTGGGGGTCTGCGGTGGGTTCAGCTCTATAGCTGGTCCAAGGATCCAAAATGTCGCACCTCACCTTTCACCTGTGGTTATGGCCCATAATGGGGTTTGTGCTGCCCCTCACATTTGTGTTCCCAGCAGCCTTTTATCACATAGGGCCCGGCCCCGGATTCTCCACCTTTCACTTCTCTGGAGTAGTTTTTGAGTCTTGAAATGTGTTGATTCACTCTACGCAACCTAAAAGATTCACCAGTTTAACCCTTTTCCCCCCCAAATTTAAAATATTTCCCGTGTCCCCGGGCACATGAACCCGGCATGCCCGGAGGTTGAAGGATCCAGTGTGCCGGTTCGGAGTATTCCTATTGTGAGATAATAAACGTATTTATCCGCTGAAAAGTCGTGCGCAGCCGCCGGTTCACTTTCCCCGGGGAAACGTTTTTGTGTGACCCTGCGAGGTCAGCGTCCGCGTTGTTTGTAGGTTTTAGACTCTAATGAATGGAAAGCGTTTGGTGTGCTCGGTGCTACAATGACACGCAGAATCCCGGCCACAAGAGAATATTACATCAATTTAAGGGGCACTCAGGAAACATGGCGGCTGGCTGCTTTATCATGTAGCACTCTAAGCTCGGCGCCTGGACATTTATATCTTCCTTTTCATCTCTCAAGACTTGTAAGTGAAGGAAAAATAAGTTTACAACAGGTATTGCTCTGCTAATATTTCTTGATGTGTTGTGCTGTTTTCCCAAGGACACGGAATTAAACGTATCTAATGGAAAGGCCGAGACAATTTACCCGACCGGCACAGGCAGGGGACACAGCCAAGCGGGAGCCCGCTCCAATATGGATTCCTCATGCTGTAAATTGAGGTGAGCGGTTCAAGCCGGGAAAACGCTGTACAAACTGCAGAAAAGAACAAGAGAATAAATACGCAATGTACGGTGAGAAATGGCGATCGCTAGTGTGAACCAAAGTGCTGACAATCAGCTTCATCGTTCGGTTTTATATCATTAGCACTGAACTCGGTAGACATTTATTATTTCCCAACCTGTGCATGTCTATTGTACGACCAAAAGTAAGTGACCACTCCGAATGATGGATCATACAAAGACATTGAGCCTGATTTATTAAAGCTCTCCAATGCTGCAGAGGATTATCATGGGAGAACCTGCGCGTTGTTTCCGCTGACTACAAACCAGAAAATAAATTCTTATCTCGCTTATTATTTATAAATCTTATTATTTGGATGCTAACCACTGTACTACACTTTAGCTGATGCCCTTCATCTTTTTTATTTGGCAATGCTCGGCTTTCCTTTATGTTATTACACCGGTTACCTCTGAGCATCATTCTATTCTATTCTGCACAGAAAGAAGATTACCTATTAAACATTCCCCAAATCTTTGATATTCCCTTGTGATTGGTTTGGATATTGGGCAGAGAAGACGACTTATTCCTAGAGGTCCATTGGCTTCTCTCTTTCTTTCTTTGATCATTTTATTATAATTCCTTTGACTTGTAAGCGGGGAATCAATGCACCGGATAAAATAATGATGATGAGACGTCCTGTTTGGAGTGAAAGGAATGTTCGGTACATGAAGTGTTAATTTCTTCTTTTACACTTTTTGTAATAATTTGTTTCATTTGCTGATTCTCCGGTTTTACAGATTCCGCCATTTACCTTCATTCACCGATCGGTATAGAGACTTATGGCTGCTTATATGGAATCCTTTATTTGGCTGCAACTATCAGCCTATGGAGATTGGATCCCTACAGGTGTGTGAGACGGTAAACCTGAGCGCCATTCCTTTACCTGCACCCAATGCTTCTGTGTAAAATATCTCCGGCTAGTTACAGGTTGGTGATAACGAAATATCTGGGCAGCCCATTGTAAGGTAAATTGTGACCCTCATAACCCTACAAGATCAGATTATCTGTGCCAATCTGCAATATGATTTATAGGAAGACTTTATACTCATTGGCTGCCATAACATAGAACTCCATGACAATCTCTTTGGTGACAAATTGTCCTCAGATTGGGGTCACATCGGCGCGGGTCAGATAATGGAAGCACTCCGTCTCCCCACCATCACCGTGATTTGTAGCTCCAGGTATCACAAGTTCTTCTCTAAGTTTTGGCCTGAGGATATTTTTCTTTCTTTGTGATTAATGCTGTTTGAAGCCGAGTTTGTAGAATCCCCAGAATCACAGCACAGGATTGTAAGATTAACTCACAAAGTTCAGCCTGAGAATTGCATCTGTGCATCTGATTATCGGCAGGTTGGAGCTTCGATCCGCATTAAAGGTAACATTTAGAGAAACTTCACTGAATCCAACTTCATACATCCAGCGCGCGGGGAACTACAAATCCCAGCATCTGGGAGCAAACTAACTGCAGGACGTGGCCCCCGGCTGTGTGAATGGGGGGACTGAACCCCAGATCGGCTATCTGCAGCCTCGTAAAATGAAATTGATCAGCACACCAATGGACGCTTTAATGTGTAAAGGTCGGAATTCTTATTTTGTTTATTCTGAATGCAGAGGAAGGTCAGGATCTCCGGTCAGTTTTTTATTGCTTCGAGAAACACAAGAAAATAGCTCCAGGCAGATACCGGAGCACAAATATAGTTTATTGTTTCATGTTAAAAAGCCGACGCGTTTTAGGGGTTTCTGCGGGACCCCGGATCATAAACCAGAAACTGGACCAAGTCACCCAGTGATATTATAGCGGTCACAGCGCAATGCTCCCTATCATTCTCTCTGCTAGGAATAAATGAATTGCAATCAATGAAAAGTGATTGACATTCCAGCAACGTGAAAAGCGCTAATCAGCTGACACCTGGAAGGTCCCGGAAGGTCCTGGAAGCCTGGAAGGTCCTGGAAGCCTGGAAGGTCCTGGAAGCTGGAGCACCAGATTTGTGGCTGCATGGATAACCATCAGGAGAGTGGCCATGGTTCCACGCCGAGATGAAATATCGGGCTCTGACATCCCGCCAATGGCTGAGGGTGTAAAACCTGCATGGTGAGGATGACTATGGCTGCGTCACAGTGATGAGGAGCACCGCAGCAATCGCAGGAGATTCCGTGGTGGACAAGTGTGCCAAAAATGGCAAAACCATCAGCACCAACAGTGATTTCCTTTCATTTTAAAAATCTTACATTTATATTTAAAGATCTTTTATTAATGATTTACAAATACATGTTAAATATAAGACGTACCCAGGCATTGGTGTCACCGTACATTATGGGGTTACTGCAGAGAGCCCAGCACAGGATGGTCCAGGAAATTCATTTTAATTGAATCTCTGTGGGAAAGAGAGGGGATTCACTACTCCAACTCATTCACCATGTGTGTATATTACAGTTTAAGCTATTGAGCTCTGTAAACAGATTAACATACGGAGAGGAGACAAGAAATTCTTCTGTAAGAACATTAATCAAACTTTTCTTTTTATTTTACCCCGAAGTGAAGACGCAGCTTTCCCAGAGAATTGGGATCACCTCGGCTATATTCAGGCCCCTTGGTGTGCTCTATTCTGATTGGTTAGGGGACAATGTCCTTTTATTGAAGATAAAGCATTGTAGCCATGTTTGTTCAGGTATCACCCGGTGTCACTCTTTAATTCTGGCTCAGAGGTGACACAATCATGTAAATTCCGGTGCCGGTGCCATTTTCAGCTATTTTCAGAAATCTGGCACAGATCGGCCCCTGACGCAGTTTCTCACCTTGTGATTGGATACAAAGTTACAATGTTGCAGTCTAATCCATGAACGAGAAGGGACTGAGGAAATGCTTGCTCCTGCCTGCAGCAGACTTATGTCTCAGCCCAGGCAAAGTCACTGACCGGAGCACAGCTTTGTAATGATGGAGGTTTTCTGCTAATGGATAATGTATTCATGCCGACTTGTATCATTACTGACAGGTCCTCTTTAATGTCTTGCAGCCCTGGCACAAGTAAAATCTAATATTAAGGAATCTCTCTCCCCCAAATCTAGGTCAGGTTGTAAGAATTCATGAATAATTATTTACATTTGTTGGGACTGAAAGGTTTAATATGTACTTAGAATCATTTTGTGGATTCTTCCCAATGACGGCGCAGTGTGGGGGAGGGGACCGGAGCACAAATATAGTTTATTGTTTCATGTTAAAAAGCCGACGCGTTTTAGGGGTTTCTGCGGGACCCCGGATCATAAACCAGAAACTGGACCAAGTCACCCAGTGATATTATAGCGGTCACAGCGCAATGCTCCCTATCATTCTCTCTGCTAGGAATAAATGAATTGCAATCAATGAAAAGTGATTGACATTCCAGCAACGTGAAAAGCGCTAATCAGCTGACACCTGGAAGGTCCCGGAAGGTCCTGGAAGCCTGGAAGGTCCTGGAAGCCTGGAAGGTCCTGGAAGCTGGAGCACCAGATTTGTGGCTGCATGGATAACCATCAGGAGAGTGGCCATGGTTCCACGCCGAGATGAAATATCGGGCTCTGACATCCCGCCAATGGCTGAGGGTGTAAAACCTGCATGGTGAGGATGACTATGGCTGCGTCACAGTGATGAGGAGCACCGCAGCAATCGCAGGAGATTCCGTGGTGGACAAGTGTGCCAAAAATGGCAAAACCATCAGCACCAACAGTGATTTCCTTTCATTTTAAAAATCTTACATTTATATTTAAAGATCTTTTATTAATGATTTACAAATACATGTTAAATATAAGACGTACCCAGGCATTGGTGTCACCGTACAATATGGGGTTACTGCAGAGAGCCCAGCACAGGATGGTCCAGGAAATTCATTTTAATTGAATCTCTGTGGGAAAGAGAGGGGATTCACTACTCCAACTCATTCACCATGTGTGTATATTACAGTTTAAGCTATTGAGCTCTGTAAACAGATTAACATACGGAGAGGAGACAAGAAATTCTTCTGTAAGAACATTAATCAAACTTTTCTTTTTATTTTACCCCGAAGTGAAGACGCAGCTTTCCCAGAGAATTGGGATCACCTCGGCTATATTCAGGCCCCTTGGTGTGCTCTATTCTGATTGGTTAGGGGACAATGTCCTTTTATTGAAGATAAAGCATTGTAGCCATGTTTGTTCAGGTATCACCCGGTGTCACTCTTTAATTCTGGCTCAGAGGTGACACAATCATGTAAATTCCGGTGCCGGTGCCATTTTCAGCTATTTTCAGAAATCTAGCACAGATCGGCCCCTGACGCAGTTTCTCACCTTGTGATTGGATACAAAGTTACAATGTTGCAGTCTAATCCATGAACGAGAAGGGACTGAGGAAATGCTTGCTCCTGCCTGCAGCAGACTTATGTCTCAGCCCAGGCAAAGTCACTGACCGGAGCACAGCTTTGTAATGATGGAGGTTTTCTGCTAATGGATAATGTATTCATGCCGACTTGTATCATTACTGACAGGTCCTCTTTAATGTCTTGCAGCCCTGGCACAAGTAAAATCTAATATTAAGGAATCTCTCTCCCCCAAATCTAGGTCAGGTTGTATGAATAATTATTTACATTTGTTGGGACTGAAAGGTTTAATATGTACTTAGAATCATTTTGTGGATTCTTCCCAATGACGGCGCAGTGTGGGGGAGGGGATTGGCTTTACCTGTTTTTAAAAAACTGTCAAAAAAGCAAAAATTCCCGAAGCAGCGGGGGAGGGGGACGTATCCGACAAATTATACAAAACGCGGGTGAGAAATCCGCCATCCAGGCCGATACCGTCTTACGTTCCTTTCGGCTATTTCAAGATTTAACGCCTGCAGCTCTGCAACCTCCCCAGACTCCGTTCTTTCCACTAACAAAATAGAAAATGCAAAATTAATAAAAAGACGCTTTGAAACCGACAAATGTGCCGCGGGCAAAATATCCACCCGGCAGATGGTAAAAATTTAATCATTCATTTCTTCCCTGCTTGGGATCTGTAGACCTCTCCCCAGAATGAGCGCGCTCAAAGTTTGTTAATATTCCTTCCCACAAATCCTGGCTCAGCCAATGGTGGCCCCGTCATTGTTCTGTGGCCCCGGGGACGCCAAGTCCAAGAGATAACTTCATTTGTCAGTGGCAGAGCGTTTGATGAAGATTCCGATTTACATTTACAACAAAAACATTTTCCTGATGACGCTCGTCCTGCCGGCCGCCCCAACGCATTATCTTCGTGTCCGATGGTAAAAGATTCGTTAGAAGCGCGTTAGGGACGTCAGACTCTTCGTGTGATTTCAGCCATAAATCCATTCTTATAAAAGGCGTCACCGAGATGATGAACAGACGCCAACGGGAACAATTCTAGGGCCACAGCTGGGGGGAAAACATTCAATTTACTTACCTGACATGCGGTGACGAGCGCTGGGGCCCCAACGCATTTACCGACAGCTGCAATGGATGGAATGCGAGAAATAAGAGAGAAACAACCTTCCGGCCCCCAGGCCCATTCTATGTCATCCCAATATTTATATCTGGCCCTTATCAACGCCCCTGCGCTCTGCTCAATTCATTACTAACCCAATATTATCAGCCCCCATTACCCCAATCTGCTCCATGGGTCATCTGCCCTCTGTAATACCCCAATGGTAACCACCCCC
>NC_092866.1:66028076-66029778 GCF_032062135.1 Pyxicephalus adspersus | reverse complement strand
ACAAAGCTCAGCACACTAAAACCAACTTCAGAGAGAAGTTACTCCGGCCATCTCATCTGTTTGTGTTTTTCAGTTTATTCTTTGGGGTGATATAAGATTTGCATTCTCCCTGAGACCTTCTGCTGTAACTCCTTAACGAGGGTCCTCGGCAGAGAGCCCCCCCAGGATCGGACAGTTCTGAGCAGCAGAGAGGTGCAGGATGGGTCAGTATTATTAATAACAGGATTTATATAGCGCCAACATATTACGCAGCGCTGTACATTACAGTAACCTACCCATGGAAGTCATTGCATTGCATGTACATTTTATTAATATTCTGGGAGGTAAATGGAAGGAAAAAGTAACAAAGCAAGGAACAGAAATGCGGCTCTGATTTTTCGCCTCCCCAGTTCCAGGCCTGCGTCACTTTCCCGCAGATTTCTATTTTATTTCAGAATCTCACCTTAAGGTTTCTATTAGTAAATGACGCAATGTGTCGCCCCAAATGGTCTCCAATATCAATAATTTCGTTATGTAAAGCAAGTTGTAAGTTAATAACGATTGATATTAGGAAATAAAATCAAAGCGGACGCGATAGCCTAAATGTTGGTGCGGTTTCAGCCAAGCGGCGCACAGTGGGAACGTATCAATGCCCAAGTGGTGCGCAGGAAACGCGCGGCCCGTCTCGCCATAATCTGAAGGCATTTAGCGGCATTAGCATATCTGAGGTAGCGTTGCCTTCCCACGGCAGACTTGTGCCTGTAGTGCAGAAAGCCAGGTATTTAAGAAACCATCTAAAAGTCTAATTACGCTGCATTTGCATGTCTTTCAAGGCTCTCTTTCTTTTGTAAGGAAATGGCAGACATCTAAATTGCTTCCAAGTTACCAATTGTGCCTGTGATAATATCTCCCTCTTTACATTCCGGGGGAGCAAAGCAGCAGACGAGCAGATGAAATTGACGTGTTTTAAAACCACCAGCTGCAAGGACATATGTTTAATTTAGAATTAAGGCAGGACTCCGAGAATCTGCCAGGAAATGTGAAAGGAGGCAGCAGCCTCTCCGAGTCCTCACCATCTTGGATGTATGTACATTGCAGGTGTGTGCATGATAGAACATACGAATATCATAGCAAGAAAGGAAGAATCATCACACGTGTGCTTACATGTGCCTGGAAATTATATTTAGTGTCCAAATCCCTGGGCCCTTCAGCCATTTATTGTGGCCCCTCATTGAGGTGTCATAGATCTGTGTGGACTATTCAGTGATAAACCTTATATTACTCTCAAGTGTCAGTTAGATTTCACAATCATTGTGCTGCTTTATTTTTATATATGTTAATGGTAACAATATTATTATATAATAATAAGGGAATGTCAACATTTCTGGTAATATTTCCTTTATCATGTTCAGGAAAAAAAAACTATAAAGATTAAATATCGTATTTTACCAATTTACAACCAACCGATGCAGCTCTTAGCTTCTTTATGCCTAGAAGAATGAAAAAAGTAATTTACTTACAGAGTTCAATAACTAAAGCTCAGATTACACACACAGCTATCCCTACCCCTCCATGTCTCTGCTCTGTTACAGACTTGTCAGTTGGAGAAATAGTCTGAAAGCTTTGGCTTCTGTTGTGCTTTCTTAAATACTAATCCCCAAACTAAATATTTTTATATTATTAATAAATTATAAATAGAAAAAGAAAACTTTTTGTAATTCAC
>NC_092866.1:66020513-66026883 GCF_032062135.1 Pyxicephalus adspersus | reverse complement strand
TTCATAACTCGCGTACATTAAAGAAAACATCAGTGGAAAAAAAAAAAGGATCAATGTGTTTTTTTCCTTCTTGAATATTTTAAACAAGTAATTATTTTATCATTGAATAATTAAAGATGTGACTGATATATTAATGCTCCAATCAGGAATTTTTATTTTTTAGAAAATCCGTCCAATTTTTTTAACGCTTCAAATAAATACTCGTGTTCAATTTTTATTTTTTAATTTCACATGCAAATAAAAAGCAAATGTTTCCAAAATAACCGAACACTAATATCCGAATGAAATAGGTTTATCTTCTTTTTTATTTCTTGAAAGTATAAAATGCAGTCAGCGCTGATATTTCACGTCTGCAGAGGTAGATTGATGCAGATTTTCCCCAGAACATTCATCCGGGGGGCTGATCGGTGAACCTTAACATGCTTGTGCAGCAATATTAATGTCTGAGAGCAGGATCAGCTCACAAACATGTCATTGGCGGTACAATGTGCAGAATGTGGCGGTTTAAGTATAGTGTTTTGTGGCAATGTTCCCAGAGCACCTTTCCTTTCTCCTAATCATGCACTTAAGCTAAATAATACATTCCGTATGTCATAACTAAAGGGACAGACATATTAAAATATGTGATTTAACCCCTGTTTATTCCACAATATAATACTTTCCTTTCGTCACCTGGGACCGGCTTGTCATATATAATTTCTCAGCAGAGAAGACATAATGGTTTTACAATGAAATGTGGAAGGCATCTCCGGGTTCTGTAAAATATAGCAAAATCGGCACCCGTTACATTAGCGATGTTTGCTGCAAAGCCCAGGAGCCGGCGTACAAAGTAAATGGAATGTTTGAGTGAAAACACGCTCTGCGCCTAATCACAGTGTTTGATGGATAAATAGGAACTTTTTTCCTTGGAACCTTCGAATGACACGCGTAGATTGTCCCCAATCTATCCAAAGGTTAAATAAATGTCTATTAAGCAGCATCCTCGGAATTTTTCTGGCCCCATGTCCAGGTTGACATTCTACCTGTCGAGTCCTATAATTATGAAAATAAAGTTGTTGCTATGCCGTATGATTTGCCGAGTTTTGGCCCCGCTCCGGGCAGCGGTTGTAACTCTTTCCGCTCCCTGATAACGGTGATGTTTAACAAACGCACTTTCACCATTCTGGAGTTTGGAAACAACAAGATAACGGACCGGAATTGGCAGGAAAACCAATTTCACATTTGGACCTTTCACAATGCAATCCTGTGACTCGTTTTGGTAAATTTCAAACGATTGGCTGCCGTACAGAATCTGTTTCCTTTATTACAGAAATGTATTTAACAATCCAAATGCTGGGCCGGAATTATTATAAAGAGAAATCCTAAGGCCGTCGTGTTTGGCCTTCCTCTGAAAATGATATTTGCCTGGCTGACCATTAATACTTTCTGTGTTATTGTCCCAGAACAAGCATGCAGGCATTGAAGATCATTTACATCATGGAAAAGCACCAGGGGTGATGGGGATTGATTACATTTCTATTGCATTCATTTTTAATATAACAAATTCAATAATTTACAAATTTACTGCAAAATAACACTTTACATTGGTTCATTATTACATTTGGGAAAGATGTATATGTCTTCCCAAAATGAGGGACAGTAGAAGGAGTGGGGTATGAAAGAAGTGCAATTCCTCCAAACCAGGGGCAGATGGGAGGTCTGAAGGAGGAGTCCCTCTAAATTAGGAATATTTGGGTGCTATGAAAATGTTCTCACTCTGAATTCACTGTATAATGTGATCTTCCCTCAGTGTGCGATATAAACTCCCTCATCATCCAGCCGCTCTCCCAGTCTAACTCTCCCACCTCTTCCATTCATTGGATTTCCAATCATGAGGCCTGAGGTTCACATGTGGACGTTGGCCAGCAAGGTTTGCCCATAAGTTCAGCGTATAATATATGATCCCAGGAAACGACCCGATGCATGACCCCAATGATTATGATTTCTCTTACAATAAAATTCATATTTCAGAGTTGTTACAGAATGTTATGTTGTAGTCACAGAACATAAGAGAAGGAATTTCTGCTGAACGGATCCCCAAACCCGACAAATCCTTCACACAACAATACAGAGACATCAGTACTGAATGTGGTATTATCTGGGGTCACTCTTTAATGTTTCATCTGAATAGGAAATATCACACAAACATTTTTCTTGGTAACACTTTAACCTGGAAGTAATAACAAGAAATGATTGAAGCCGCTTTTCCATCAGCATTGCTTTGTGAAATGCAGGGAAGGTTCTCATGTTTGTCACATTATATCACACAATGTCCGCCTCATTACCGGGGACAGCCAAGGTGGACGGCCGCTGAGAAACGGAGGATGGAAAGCAACCTGACCCGGGGGGAGATCCGGATTCTGTTACATCTGATGACCAAAAAGTTCTGAGAAACTGAAACAGCCTAAAGCGGCCAACTGCAAAGTCTGCGAAATGCGTCAGTCAACAAGAAACAATACGTCATAAAAAATGAAAGCTGAGAAACCTTGGTGGTCTCCATGTCCAAAGTTTGTTTCTTTCTTTCCTGACCCTCATGGTTTCATAGTTGGACACCTGGGGCCCACATAGGATATAACAGTAGGGGCCACTACAAACATAACAGTTATAGAGATAATGGGGAAAGATGATAATTGGTTCATGAATATGTCATTAGTTAAACGTGTTAATTTCTTAAAAGCATAAAAACATTTTTAGGGGAAACGCATTGATGTTTGGAGTCACCGGGGCCACAGGGCCACAGGCAGGGACAAAGGTTTGGTGAGGAGCAGATTTCATTACGTAAATATTCCTAACTTGTTTATAGTGAACCAGTAAAGGCGTAATTGTGTCTTATTATCTCAGGTTCTGTATATTATAATATTATCTAAGGTTTATTATAGAGAGCAGAAACCCCCCAGCCATGGCATTGTCGTCACCATTGGGAGGGAATGGAGGAATTCTCTGTGCACCGGCCGTGGATTGAATTGTTCAGTTGCATTTTCTGTATATTGACATTTGCCGATGATTTATTTCTTCTATTGCTGATTACCAAATTCCATCAAATACTCTATATTTCAATATTAATTGCTGAATTGTTTGGAGAAACTTTGCTTTAAAAAATTATTTATATTTGTGATTGTACATGGTATTAACATTTTAGATTTACAGCAGCTTTGTTTCATAATAAAGTTTTCTCTTATTTTGGGGTATGTGATTGCTATTCACTTTTCTCTGTTTTTTTTTATTTCTGTTTCTTTCATTCTGCGAGAACGTAAAATAATGCAGCTAACAGAGGAATAAAGAGATGCAGGATAGGGGAAATGAGCTTCTGTAAATCCCAGGTCACCTTATTCTAATATTTCCTATTGGCTGCAATGTATTCCACCAACATTGGGAAATCTTGGCAGAATCTTGGAATTGTCAGAACCCTCAATATTGCTTATTGTTCCTGCTCATGGACAGAACGTTCTATGGAAAACCGGATTCTGCTCCAATTATACTCCCCAATATCTATGCATGGAGTGTCAATAAATCATGTTTTTATTTTTACTTTTAGAATATTCCGGTCTTGTAAGTCAGGCAAAGGAAAGGATTTTGGAGGGTGAAGGGAAAGGGTTAACAATTAAATTGGGCCTGCGGGTAAACATGTCGATGTATGGACTATGTGACATATACAGAACTAGCAAGGTGACAAGATGTTCCCTCCCGTACAATCACTTTCATTTCGCCTCTGTGGCTGCAAAAATAAGTGAAATAAAAGATTTCAAGTTCCGGGAACAAATGCAGCGCAGGCTGTGATTTATCAATCAGACTCGGGTGTATAATTTTATCTAAAGGCGGCTTTAGCTGCTCGAACGACACCGAACTCAGGAGGATAAAACGTATTAATTCTTCCGTATCATTACAAAGAGGAAAAGCTCCATAATTCCCAGGTGTCACTTCATCAACAACCACTGACAATCTCTCCGTTGTGAAGAACTTCTCTTATATGAAGTGTAAGAACTTGTCTGCCGAGAACTACAGGAGGAACTCTGCGGAAAGATGTGATGGCAGTGTGATCAATGTACTAATAATAAAGGAATGCATCGGTATCGGTTCTTATTCTGTATGTATGGGCTCTGCACAGTACCACTTCTCTTGTCCTGTACCCCGGTTCTGTTTCTTGCCTGGAAGTGTTCGGAGTTGATTCCTCCTTCAGATCCGCAGACCTTGGATGATCGCTGAGCTGCCATCAATGGTCCGGGTTGCAATGTTTGAATTCACAAGAACCACTGAGCCATCGATGACCTCTTGGAGCCACATTCCATACAAGTTCCATAACTCCCACTGTCATGGAGTTACATTCCTAAAAAGTGGAAAACAGAAAATAACTCCAGAGGAAATGATTGGACACCAAGGGCCGGGTTTATTAAATCTTTCCTGGACTGCAGGAGACATCGGATGGGTTGGAGCTGGGTGTATGCACATTGAAATAAATGAAAAGTTATAAATTGGCCAAACTTTATATAAATCCAATGGACAACAGCAGATGATTGTATAGAAATAATACTTTTTATATGGCAGCGTTGGACAGATACGATGTATCGCATTTCCCGGTCCTCCAGAGACATCATATACAGTAAACCCCATTTTATGCCTTAATTCCACATAAACCCCCCAATGCCCCCGATGATGATAAAAGGGACCATGTCACAATACTCGGGTGAACCTTGCTCCCGACTAATTATTAATATTGCCGTTCACCTCATTAGGGACCTATTGCGCTGCTGTTGGCAAAACAATCTCGTCGCTGCGCGCTCAATAATTAAACAGTAAAACAAACACAATCTTTTTATTCGGGGGATTAAAAATAGCAGAGGGTTCCGCACTCCCCTTTAATCAATAACCCCATCTATCTGTCTGTCTATTTTGTTTCTGGAGAATAATGAATATATCTCCCATCTGGACGTGCTAATTACCATATGGTGAGTTTTTGGCTCTTCGCGCCGCTCGGTGTAGAAATAAATGTGATAATGAGAAGGAATGGAGCGGAGAGGCAGCCTGGTGCGATGCAGATTTGTCGGAGACTTTGCTGGGATTACAATAAATTTCCAGGGAAGTGATTCCCCCTCCCTCCCCCATTCGCTGGAACCGATATTCCAAGTCTTTTTGTCGCCTCCTTCTGTGTAACTTTTTGGATTGGGTGGAGACTGAGAGGTGTAGAAGAAATGATAAAGAAACAAATGCAAAGTTTAGGAAATCAAAGTAGAAAAGTAACAGCTGCCAGTGCGTTATGCACATACTGGGGGTCCAAATACTTCACTTGATACATGCTTGTTCCAGATTCTCTAGGCAAAGCACAGGATCACCTCTGAATACCAATCATTGGAGCCTGCTGTCCAATCTTTACTCACATCACTACCAAGTCCTCACAAGATTTAGAACTGGTAGAGCCCGACACATGATGGGCAATGGGGGCATCCATAACTCCTGAAAAGTGTAAAATGTTGGCGACTTTGCTGGAGGCCATAACACAAATAGCAGCTTAGGACTCACCTCAGAGGTAAGTACTCAATGACTTCTGTTGCAGGGAACTGTCAAACAAAGCCTAACTAAAGTTTCCTTTATCCACTAAATACAATCCAGGTGCATCAAACCAAAGGTGTGCAAAGACTTCACTTGGCTCATCTTCTGGCCGGTCCTGGCCAGGTTGTGTGCTGCAAATGCTGGATGTCAGTCGCCTCCGATATCCAGAACCAGAATTAATCAGCAAATGGGACGGAACTTGTCACCCAGCTCTTATAGGGTCACATGAGATTCCTACGAACACCGCGCTTCTAAACTATTCCTATAACAGCAGACGGCACCAAAACCCCTTACCTGCCTCTCCCTGCAGCACCTTTATAATGACTGATCAGTATTAGGAGAGATCATCTGTTGTACAGGTGACCAAATCCAGACCTCCCCATGATCAATACATTTATAAAGTCTAAAAATACAGAAAAAAAAAACATACATTTGTATATATATAAATATATTGTATACTCCCCTAGCCGCTCTCCTCCAATGACTTACTAATGACTTCCTCACTCATAGGGCCCGAATTATTAGAGCTTCCCAAGGCTGGAGAGAATAGACTTTCATCAGTGAACCTGTGTGATCCAACAAACATGGAAGTCATTTACTATTTGCTAGCAAATGTTTTGAATCCTGGACCAGATCCAGTCCAGGTTCGCTGGATCACCCAGCTTCACAGATGAAAGTGTATCCTCTCCAGCCTTAGGAAGCTTTAATGAATCAGGCCCATAACCTCCTCACACGCACGGCTCCAAGACTTCTCTAGAGCTGCCCCGACTCTCTGGAATGGTCTCCT
>NC_092866.1:65999328-66018886 GCF_032062135.1 Pyxicephalus adspersus | reverse complement strand
TTCTCCTCTGGGTCCTCATCTTGGTCCTCATTTTGGTCCACCTCCAGGTTCTCCTCTGGGTCCTCATCTTGGTCCTCCTCTGGGTCCTCATCCGGGTTCTCCCCTGGGTTCTCATCTAGGTCCCCATCTGGGTTCTCATCTTGGTTCTCCTCTGGGTCCTCATCTTGGTCCTCACCTGGTTCCTCCTCTGGGTCCTTATCTGGGTCTTTCTCTGGATCCTCACCTGTGTCCTCCTCTGGGTCTTCCTCTAGGTCCTGACCTGGTCCTCTTCTGGGTCCTCCTCTGGGTTCTAATCTTGGTTGTCCTTTAAGTCCTCCTTTGGGTCCTCATCTTGGTCCTTCTCTGGGTTCTCATCTTGGTCCTCCTCTGGGTTCTTATCTTGGTCCTCATCCTAAACCGCCTCTGGCTCCACCTCCGGGTTCTCCTCTGGGTCCTCATTTTGGTCCTCTTCTGGGTTCTCATCTTGGTCCTCATCTTGGTCATCCTCTGGGTCCACCTCCAGGTCCTTTTCTGTGTTCTAATCTTTATCCTCATCTTGGTCCTCCTCTGGGTTCTAATCTTGGTCCTCCTCTGGGTCCACCTCGGGGTCCTCCTCCGGGTTCTCCTCTGGGTCCTCATCTTGGTCCTCCTCTGGGTTCTCATTTTGGTCCTCATCTTGGTCATTCTCTGGGTCCCCCTCTAGGTCCTTTTCTGTGTTCTAATCTTGGTCCTCATCTTGGTCCTCCTATGGGTTCTAATCTTGGTCCTCATTTTGGTCCTCCTCTGGGTCCACCTCCGGGTCCTCCTCCAGGTTCTCCTCTGGGTCCTCATCTTGGTCCCCCTCTGGGTTCTCATCTTGGTTCTCCTCTAGGTTCTTATCCTGGTCCTCATCTTGGTCCTCTTCTGGGTTTACCTCCGGGTTCTCCTCTGGGTCCTCATCTTGATCCTTCTCTGGGTCCTTATTTTGGTCATCCTCTGGGTCCACCTCTGGATTCTCCTCTGGGTTCTAATCTTGGTCCTCCTCTGGGTCCACCTTCGGGTTCTCCTCTGGGTTCTCAGGTCATTGTGTTCCTATGGATCAGGATGAGACTTCCCTACAGATAGATTTATATATGACATTCACCACGAGTTGTGAATAGTTGTGCAGTGGGTGGGCCTCCTGTGCGATGTTCTGTATTTTCTCCCAACCTACCGAACCTACCGCACCTACTGCACCTACCTCACCTACCGCACCTACCGCACCTACCGCATCTACCGCACCTACCGCACCTACCACATCTACCGCACCTACCGCACCTACCACATCTACCGCACCTACCAAACCTACCGCACCTACTGCATCTACTGCACCTACCGCACCTACCACACCTACCGCACCTACTGCATCTACTGCACCTACCGCACCTACTGCACCTACTGTACCTACCACACCTACCGCACCTACCACACCTACTGCACCTACTGCATCTACCACACCTACTGCACCTACCGCACCTACTGCACTTACTGTACGTACCGAACCTACTGCATCTTCTGCACCTACCAAACCTACCGCATCTACTGCACCTACTGCACCTACCACACCTACTGCATCTACTGCACCTACCGCACCTACCGAACTTACTGCACCTACTGCATCTACTGCACCTAACGCACCTACTGCACCTTCTGTACCTACCAAACCTACCGCACCTACTGCACCTACCACACCTACTGCACCTACCGCACCTACTGCATCTACTGCTTACTACACCCAGAAACCATAAAACTGATGACCCCATTATGGGCGATGTCCACCGCGCATTCCTGGAGCAGCCGGCTGATTTATTCGCTCGGCTTAAATATTCGGTTTTAATTCTGAGTTTTGCTTATTTAGATCTTAATGCAGAGAGCGACATTGGATTTATTGTGAGTGTTTTACAGAGTCACCGGCTGCTGGCACCGCGTCGTATTTTATCCATCAGCCAATCACGGGCCTGGAATCTCGCAGGTGGAAGAGGATTAACATGTTTATGGCCGATGACCTCACTATTGTGTGAAAATTATTACAAAGCATTAGAGCCGCCCGACTATTAAATTATTTCTGATTTACAGTTATACGTGAAAATGAATTTGTATGATTGCAGAACCGTTATTTA
This sequence comes from Pyxicephalus adspersus, assembly GCF_032062135.1. Lineage (NCBI taxonomy): Eukaryota > Metazoa > Chordata > Amphibia > Anura > Pyxicephalidae > Pyxicephalus > Pyxicephalus adspersus. Next base: position 66,016,769 of record NC_092866.1, on the reverse strand, counting down.
CCTGCAAAACCGCGCTGACAGCTCCGCTAATGGCGGCCGGAAGAAGAGAAAACGTATTTCACACTGAATGGAACAACGTGAGACAGAGAGACAATAACAGCAAAGAGGAAACATTTCTCACTGCTTGCAATTCATCTACTGCTGACTGATACATCTTCTGCAGAGCATCGCACCATCCCTAACAGATACATCTTCTGCAGAGCATCGCACCATCTCCATCCCTAACTGATACATATTCCGCAGAGCATCGCACTGTTCCATCTCCATCCCTAACTGATACATATTCTGCAGAGCACTGCACCATCTCCATCCCTAACAGATACATATTCTGCAGAGCATTGCACCATCTCCATCCCTAAAACATATTCTGCAGAGCATCGCACCATCTCCATCCCTAACAGATACAAATTCTGCAGAGCATCGCACCATCTCCATCCCTAACAGATACATATTCTGCAGAGCATTGCACCATCTCCATCCCTAACAGATACATATTCCGCAGAGCATCGCACTGTTCCATCTCCATCCCTAACAGATACATATTCTGCAGAGCATTGCACCATCTCCATCCTTAACAGATACATATTCTGCAGAGCATTGCACCATCTCCATCCCTAAAACATATTCTGCAGAGCATCACACCATCTCCATCCTTAACAGATACATATTCTGCAGAGCATCGCACCATCTCCATCCCTAACAGATACGAATTCTGCAGAGCATTGCACCATCTCCGTCCCTAACAGATACATATTCTGCAGAGCATCGCACCATCTCCATCCCTAACAGATACATATTCTGCAGAACATTGCACCCTCCCATCCCCCCTGACAGATACATATTGTATATTCTGCAGATTATTCCATCACTGACCCTTCTAGTAGTCTGCAGAGCATTGCACCTTCCCATCTCCCTCCTGGTGAATACAATTAATTTTCCTATAATTTACGAAAAATCAGAACTTTGCAGTTGAGCTCCAATTGTTATCTGTTTCCTATATTTAAAAAAAGTTCTAATAGAATACACAGAACCCTGTACCCAGGAGCTTACAATCTATTTACCCTTTAGGAGTTTACAATTTAGGTTCTCCATACAAACACACAATCTACGTAGATCACAAGAGCTTACAATCTATCTATCCCATCTGACAATCTACATACGGTATAGGATCCTATGTACCACGCAGGAATTTACAATCTGCCCCACCCCCCCTTTTATAGTCAGTCCCCCAATACGGCCAAATAAAGATTTTGGGACCAATCACGTAACCCCGTGCACATTGATATACTTGGGGCTCAAAAGGAAAGTCAAAATTTAGGCTGCAACACACTGAATGAATGGGTCCTAAGGAGTTTTGGTTTTTTCCTCCATATTATATTATATTATTATAGATTTTTGACCGATGTCACAATAAATTATTTTACTTTTTCGTTGGGAAGACAGAAGATCGCTGGGGGGGAGGGGGGGGTTGCGGCAATATATTGTAAAGAACAAATTGTAAAGACAAACTTAAATCAAGATGTGTAACACAATACTTCACCTGGTCACTCTCATATACACAAGCTGGGAAGATTCCAAGCATAGAGATATTCCTATTCCGTACCCGACGCGTTTCGCCTTCCTCAGGGGATTTGGCAGAGAATGTTTGTTGAAAAGTTTGTGAGTTGGAAGCGTCATTGGGGAGGTCACAAAGTATTTATTATGGATTCACAACCTGGTATCTGTGCAAAGAGTCCGATCCAATGAGTTCATGCAGCACGGCCGATCTCTCCTGCATGTGGCCCCTGCGGACCCTATCGTCCAGGGGTGCCTAATACAAATACATAACACTCGGACCAATGTATAAGTTTGATTTTTAGTTCATTCGTTTTAATAATTTCACACTTATAAACTTTTTATATCTTCATATTTAAAACATTTAGATTTTTGACTTAATCCTGTCGTTGCGATCTCTAAGCACCTCTATCGTGTTATATTCTGCATCCAAAACCCAACAGAAGAACACCGGGGGGGGGCAAACATCTGGAAAACCATCAAACAAACTTATTCTGCCATTTATTTCAAAAACATTCATTCAAGGTGAATATTGGGAAAGTGGGGCTTTTGGGGAATTTACATTCATCAATACACAAGTTGTTTTGTTTCAATGTTTTTATTGGGATTTTCACTTATAAAACATTTACATAACAAAATATAGATTTATAAATTACAGGGTCCCAAACTGGGGAACAGATGGGGGAGGTGCGGTGGGGGTGGGGTGCTCAGCAGGGGAAGATATACATGGAACATATTATGATGTACAATACTTACATGAACCTAAATTCAGCGATGAATACGAAAGTTTTATTCCTTATAAACTAGTCTATATTTATCTCTCACCGCACAGGTAGGTGGCCTGACAGGTGCGTCTTGGAAAATCTAAACACGCATCCAGAAAAATCCGCTTTCCTCTGTATATTGGAGGAGTCTGAAGATGCCGTCAGCTTGTTGTATTTCAGAGAGACTCAAAAACAATTAAAAGAGATAATTAATCTGATATTTGACTGGCTGTCTGATAATTAGCGCCGCACTTGACACGCCGGTGGAAGGGATGGTGAGAGCTTCAGTTCCTGAGCGTTAAGTGACTTATTTGATCAGACGTTAAGTAGACCCCCGTAATGAGTGCACGGGCCCCGTGTGATGACGATTGTGTCACTGCTAGGGGCTTCATTTTCTAGAATTAACCATTTCATGGGCCGTGCAGCCACACCCGCCACGACTTACCGCCGGCCACCGCATGCCAATTCACCCGACGGCTTCCGGTATTTATTATTATAAGGATCGGGATTTTATGTTCAGTCCGGCGTCTCATCGGGTGAAATCGATATTCCGTCCCATTATTATTTATTTATTATTAACCTCTGCCAGTGTTTATTATAACGTGAGATCTTCATTATGAGAAATCACAAATATAACTGGTATAAAATAGAATTCTCTAATTACATCGAATCATCAATCCTCCCGCGTGATGAAATTGTTGATCTGTAAATTGATATTTCATTTGCTCTCAGTAAATCTTCGCCATTTATTTATTACATGAAATCCATTTTCCTTTATTTTAACCCTTTATTACATCTCAGTGCTGCAGCCACTTCCAGGCTCCATGTAACAACAAAGCAGAGAGAGAGATCATTGTCACCAATAACAGGAAGTGTCTGAACAAACACATTATGGCGGGATCATCAGGGAAACTTTTATTGAAAGCTGCAATTTAAAAGAAGATTAAAACCTATTTCTGGCAGATAAAGTGACATGTTCTGTGTAATGCTGACATGCAGGTCTATGGGACCGATATGATTGTCATTGGAAAAGATTGTCAGACAATCATCAATCATATCAATCATTATACCAATCAGCCTCCTCTGTTTTATGGAGGGGGGGGGAGGGGGCGTTCTGCGTCCTCCCCATTAGGGAAACAAAAGCTTCGTTATCAGATATTTAATGATCCAACATGGCGGATTCATCATTGGGCAGATTTACCAACGCTGAACTTTCATCATCTAAGAATTATATTTGTGATCATCTGGAGCAGCCATTCTCTTCCTTTATCATGGGGGGAATAATTAAAATAACTTTCAGGTCCTCAGGGCCCCTCCTATAAATATTATATCCACAGATCACAGTTTATTAGTGGGGGGTCAGTGGGAAGAATGTCACCCTTACAGATAGCCAAAAACATCATTGGTGTCACTTATACTGACCTGAGAGGTGCAAACTGCTCATTGCCCCAGGAACCTCTAGCGCCCCCTGGAGGAGCCCTGGTTGGGAAACTCTGCTTTATAGTGATGGGAGCCTATGGTCTATATAAACCCGATAATAATAATAATATTAAATAATGATAATAATAAATATAATAATAATAAATATTATTAATAATAATAATAACAATAATAATAACAATAATAATGGTAAATGCTCCAATGCTACAAATACTCTGAGCATTGCTATACAACATTCCGCTCGGCTCCTGGGGGCCCAAACCTTTACATTAGACTGACGGTTTATTTCTGTCATTTCCATGATTGGGGTCACATAGACTGAAACTGGAAACTAAGAGAAACTAAACTGAAATAAAAATGTAAATAACAAATTTGGGGAAAATAGTTCTTCTTTTCATGCTGAATATTTGCAGCAAGAACTAAATCCTCTGTCACAAGAAAACAGCTTGGGGTCAATGGGCCCTTCAGCTCCTCGGGGGTGGGAGGATTTATTTATTGATACAATGTAATTGGATATAATAGACATGTTACGATGAAATGATTGCATAGGACAACATTCACTGATCAGATAATATTCTCGAGGGGGAATATGGAGAGGTTACCAGCAACAGCCAAGATGTTATGTGACTGTGTGAATGTACTTTGACATCAATATTCACTCACATCTAGTTTCTGATTGACATGTTACAAGGAAACACAGATCAGTGACAATCTCTACATCTCTATGGGTGAGAATATTCCCAAAACCCAAACCCCCTAAATTCCCAAAACCCATAACAGGGGGGGCTGGGGATCCACGGTGTTACCATTAGACTGCTCATATTCTGCTCATTTATAAAGCAGTGAATCTGACATTCACCTTGATGGAGAATCAATCACTACCATTGAAACACATGGATCTGAAACATTCTCCAGCTGGGAATGTTTCAGTGAATGTCAGATTCACTGCTTTATAAATCAGCCTCATAATGCAGTCTGCTTACCTTTGTTAAACTATTTTCTGCGTATTTGTATTATATATATCTGTATTTTATGTTCACGTGTTTTTCTTTCCCTGCTGAAAAGTTTTAGTGACAGTTTGGTGAAAGGTCAACAAGTTTGTACAAATTTGCATCAAAAACATTCACCTACCTTAATCCTGAAAATTTAAAAAATGTTTTAGAAAAAATCGGGTGTCTTAATAAATCGCTGAGATTCTTCTATAAAATCCATTGAAATGATCATAAGAGTGACCAAGAAATAAAAGATGGATTTATCGGTGATGATTTCATTCGGAGATATTTCATCTTACAAGGATTGGCCCGCTTGTCCTTCCCGATGTGACTTCTTCATTTTCCAAATCCCTCTTCTAAGTTTCGCTGCAATAACTTTGCCAAATAACAAAACTTTGTAATGTTTCTGAATCGTCTGACTTGTTCTGACTTCAAAAGATATAAAGTGTACGGCCGGCCTTCCGGGGAGCCAGCTGTGCCAAATGAATCTGTAATTGGCAAATTAGTGAATGACGAGACACTTGTCACTCATCTCTGATGGGACATTCATCAAAAATGCCATTTGCAAGATTAATAATTTGTACTTTTCCATAATAGTGGCGGGCCGCTCTTATTCCCGGCTATTAATAGCATTCAATATCTCTCCCGTTACATGACGCTTTAAAGGTAATAAGATATTTTCTGCAGTGATCTGCCACAATTTCTGTAAATAATGCCCGCTCCGTAATTGGAAATTTATAATTGACAGTCGGGAGGGAAAGCTCGGTATTTATCCCAATGAAATAAATAAACAGCAAGGAAAACGTTCCAAAAATTAAATTTAATTCTTGCAAATAACGAGGAATCAGAGACAGGAAATTCAGCTTCATCAATTCTCAGATCGTTGCTGGGTTTTGGAAAAGATTTTGTAAGAAATATGAAAAAGAAACCGATAAATATTTAAAACAAGGCAATTCCATTTACAATTCCTTTTATTGGGCTGAAACAACAATCTAAAATTCTGTATTAACTCCGAAAAATCAGTGGAACAATAAGGAATATAATAAGAAATATAATAGGGAATATAATAGGGAATATAATAGGGAATATAATAGGGAATATAATAGGGAATATAATAAGGAATATAATAAGGAATATAATAGGGAATATAATAAGGAATATAATAAGGAATATAATAAGGAATATAATAGGGAATATAATAAGGAATATAATAGGGAATATAATAGGGAATATAATAAGGAATATAAAGAGATTTTATTTATTTTAGAAGATTTAGGTTGAGTTTTATTTCTTTTTCTCGTGAAATTTTCTGGATTCTGAATGTTTCCAAGAATTACAGCAATTATCTCTGTATAAAATATAATAATCATAATAATTTAAGGCAAAATTGTCTTTGTGCAGGGAGAATAAATCTTCCTGGCTTGCTGGATGTAAAATACAGTATGATCTGGATCTAAATTTACATGTTTGTCAGAGGAAGAAAGGAAAACGGCTGATGTATGAAAACTGCTGAATGTATTTTAGTTTTTTGTTCCTTGTGTTTTATATTTAGCAGTGCGCATCTTCAGGAGGAAGGAAGGCATTGTTTATAGTGTAATCTGTCATTTTTGTCAAACAATTCTATGAAGAGCGGAGCAGACTGGAGGAAAATATGTTTTTATTTCCAACATGAAGAATAACAAATGTAGAGTTTGGTGAAAAATAATTCTTTCCATGTTGAATTATTACAGAAAAAACTAATAGAATCCACTGTCACAAGAAAACAGCTTGGGGTCAATAGGCCCTTAAGATCCTCGGGGGCGGGAGGATTTATGGCTCCTAGTGGGAGTGGCTTATCTGCTGAATGATAAAGATCTCCATGGTTGGAGCTCTTCTTCTTTATAAAGTAAAATGAATTCAACCATTTCTTTATCACTAATAGAGTGGACAAACTGAATCCACAAGAGTCTCCATCCTATTGGATGTCTCACTTTAGATCTATGGGTGGAAAAAACATAAACGGGTTCCTTGTTACAATGAGCCTGATTTAATAAAGCTCTCATAGCCTGAAGAAGATAGATGATCATGGGAAAACTTGGGTGATCCAGCAAACCTGAAATTAATTTTTTTTAAATCATGTGCTATTAGTTATCAAATGTTTTTGACCAAATCCATTCCTGGTTTTCTGGATCACCCAGGTTATCCCATGACAGTCTATCTTCTCAGTCGGGCTCAATGTTTCCTAGGAATCAATACATTAATTAACCAATCAATTCACGTAATGTGATGTTCATCAGGTAGGTGGAAGCTGTGAAAATATATAATATAAGGAGACGTCCTCTATGGGTGCAGGTTACATCCGGCTCATATAGATCATTGGTGGGAAGCTGCCCCCATTCTATGGTCACCACAGAAGGTACGAGGGCCCCTTTACACTGATCTGATCTCCATAATATTATATATAGAATATTATATGATAATCACACCAATGGTTTCATGAGGTCGTTTCCAGGTTCAAATATTAGGCTCCCCGACAAGGACCTTGGTTATTCAGATTCTGATTTAGAAGCGTAGGAAGCCATTTGTAGGAGAAATCACAATCCAGAAACGTTATCCCCATTGCAGTCATCTCCATGCAGACTCCTCGCGTGTTTTTGGTTATTGAGTCACTTCTGTGGCATTGGCCAATCTCGGTGTATATTTTGGCACATGTGAATCTGCCACATCTGGGACCAAACCTCAGCTCAGTCAAAGTGATTCACTCATCACTAACCAGAGCTGTGAATTTATTAAATATGAAAAAATAAGGATCGGTGAATCAGTGCACTTCACTGGGTACTGGGGGCAAAGGGCCAAAGTCTGTGCCCACTCTGCTGGGTTGTTCCCAGCTTTGGCTTCCATCAAATCTTCCACTTCTGCTGAAGAGGTTTTCTGGCGCTGCCAATGTACATGACGGTGGTTTGGTCTGCGTGGGCTGAGCACAGCCGGCTGGGAACATTGCGCCAAAACCTGAACGGCCCAGAACACAAAGTATTCAGTGTAAGACAAGGACGGTATGCTCAGCTGGAAGTAAAGTTTAATCATTAAAAGAAAAAAGGAGACAGAAAACAATAATCAAAGTTATTTCATTGTAAAGATCTGGAAGGACGAGCCAACCCATATCAGGGATTCTGCTGGCCTCCCTTCATCAGGGCCATGGACCTGAGCTGGTTTATAGGGAAATATCAATATTCTTGTATTAGGAGTTCATCGGCCCATTGACACATTGCTCCTCCTGGAAGGTCCAAGATGCCAATAAAATAATACTAAAATATCAAGCATTGTGTTTGGTGCCAATGTGCGTGGAAATCTTCTGCCATAACATCGGTGAATATATTCACACTGAGAGAATCTGTGATCTCTGCAGACCAACCAGGATCTGTGCATCACTCGGGACGGATTTCTCTGCAGGCAAAGCCGCATTTACATTTGGGGAAAAAAGTAAGAAAATGCCCGACTGCCATCTACCGTCTAAGAATAATTCTAAAAATGTGCATTTCACTTTCTGAAACTAAAATAATACCGGCGGCTTAACAATGAGCTCCCCCGCTGCAGCCACGACGAGGGGGTCCCGCGCTCTCCCTGCTGGAATTTTGATGAATTATACATCAAATAAAAAGCAACAAGAGGAATTAGAGGGCTGCTGGAGAATAATCCTTCTGTGCATATGTAAAAAACTAAAATCAGTTCAGGACGGACAGACCCTTTAAATCCCCTCCCCCGTATGAAACGCAGCAGAACGCCGCACAACACGCCGCAATACGATTCTCATTGTCGGGTATAAGAGGGGACACATGCGCGCGCGTTCTCCACGGCGGATCTGTTTTTAGATAACACCGAGCTGCTAATGATTTTAATGAGAGCGCCTTCTGGATTCATATTTTTTTCATAAAATACATCACACTAAAACCAAATCAATGAGGAACATTAATTAGGCTTTTCTCTCCGCCGTCTGTGCTGTTGTTTTCCTTTTGAGACGTAGCAGATGAAGAACGCTACGCTTTATTTAAGCTAAGTTGTTTGACATTTAGATGAGAGAATGAAAAGAGTAATACTAACAAACACCGGCACGGAATTCTGACACTTCTTTGTCACCAGCGCCGAGAATAAAGAAGAGCGCGATGTGACTTTGAAGCCGGGGAAATTTGTAATGAAAAATTTAAGATACAAGAGAGGAAGAAAGCCGCTCTATTCATTTGCCTCTGCATACATTAACAAGGCGTAATTCAAACTAAAGGTTTGCTGTGTGTTTTCCTAATTCCGCCTCGTCTAAATAACACCCCGACGGCTTTGATATGCCCGAATCATGTGGGGCGCGCGGAGAAATAGCGGGGACAATGATAATCACTGTGCCGTCGCTAATGAGAAGGCCATCGCTCCTTAATTATCACAGACATGAAACTCAGGCGGTTCAAAGGCCTCGTCCATCACCGCGTCTGCGGGCAATGCGCAGGAAATGTTTATTTCGCTGTCATACCCGGTGCCACCCAAACCATACTTCTCCTTTTATCTGCCCTTTGTATTCTGCGCTTCAAACGCCGCGCGATCCTGCCGGGTTCACCATTCATATTCAGGATCCGGTGAATTTACACATACATTCAGCTCGAGTCTGGGATAAAGAACATCAATAGGAAATAATTCAATCATTTAATTGATAGAATGAGAAAAGAATATAAATACATATTAAAAGATAAAATAATAATTTCCTTTAATTTAGAGATTTATCCTGCAGTATTTTTTACTGCCACTAGATGTCCTTAGTCTGATGGCCAGCATCATTCAGCACACTTCCTCTGAGCCTGGGCTTGGTTCTGGCTTCTGATTGGACAGTAGCAGAGTGATCTTGCCGTCACGCTGCTCTCCCCACCTTTTAGCTCATTGGGTGCGGTTGTTCCTTTTACACTCCAGCCCTAATATACAGAGATGATTCCAGGTCACATTCAGGTACTTACAATGCTTTCATTAAATAAATTTATTTCAGATCGCTGACACCGTCCTATGACTTTCTGATCTGCAGCAGTTCCTCCAATCATAGCAAGCTTAGTAACACTTCATGGGGAACCATACGGCTACAACTAGCCATACCGAGGGTTTCACACCGAAATCAGTTCTGTAGCTAAATATATTCTGCCAGCGTCTATAATTATCATTCGGTAACACAACGTACAACTTTAACTACAAACTAAACCCAGAAGAGAACAGATAAGTCTGGCAGCAATCAGATTGATAAATGAATACAAAATGTCACGTGGATGGAATCTCTGGCCAGTTTGCTAATTGTGCTTGAACACTGCACTGCAGCAATTTCCCCCCAGCCCTGGGTTCATCCTGTGGGGGGGTCAGACTGATGTGGTCATGTGACACCTAAAGTAGAAGTAGTAATAGATTTCAGACTACATTCCCATCATCCCTGCATTGCAGCCGGAGCCAGGGGAGTTCTGTAGTCTCAATCTGTTATTTAGAAGGGCGGAGGACCTGGCTGTGTGGAGAGGCGAAAGCTGCAGCCAATCACAAGGCCCCAATGATTTTAGTATAATGTTCGGTATTCAGCATGATTCCAAGTTTGCTTTTTTTTATCAGAGATTTGACTAGCGAGAGGCTCGGTGCAGATATCAGAATTCATTTTCATTGATGAATAAACAGGATTCACCTGGTGCATTGAACTCATCCCAGATTCACTGCTCCCTATTGATCCCCAATACTCTGCGATAGTTGGATTGATCACACCTGACGCAGAGTCTCAGGATTCACACACACAGGCTTTTCTGTTGGGTGAATCAGCCTGAAGCAGCTGGAAGGGAACATTTGGTGAGTCAAGCACTTATTGCACCCCGGCTTCTGATATTGCTCCAGAGACTCCGGGAACAGATTGCAGCCCCGGCACTCCGATCCATTTATTTTAGGAATCAGTAAGAAGATTTGTTCCTTGTTCTGTCATCGCCAGAAATCCCTGCAATGTCCTGATGAACATGGAACGTTTATTTGTGGGGTCCAACCTGAAATATCGGGGAGACATCGGAACAATTCATCTCCTCCGCTGTCATATCAAGAAATGGAAAATAATCGCATTGTAGTGTTATCTAGGGAGGAGACTGGGGAAATGCTTCCTCCTGCCTGCAGCAATCTGATGATGTCATCTCAGCCTAGGCAACGTCATGGATTGACGCCTAAAGCGTAATTTGTATAAAACAAAACGTTTTCCTAAAAATGTTTCCCCTTTATCTTTACTGTTGCGGCAATATAGGAGCACAAAGCATGCTGGGATACCAACGTCATACGTCAGCCAATCCCGTGCCTGCGCGGTGCCAGATCCGGTGAAGGAAGAAGATGGCGGCACCCGCTGGTTCCTCCTCTCCGGGACAAAGGAAGAATCCGGGACGGTGCAGAACCAAATCCCCAATTGTGGGGGATGGGGGGCTCTGCAGGGGTGAAGGTGCCAACATTTTATTTTATTTAATAATTCTGCATAATATATCAGAGTGACAGGTCCACTTTACACAATGAAGTATTTGCTGATTTCTCGTTTCACCTTTATAACAAATGGAAGATTATTATTAATAATAAACGGGATTTATATAGCGCAAAGATCTGACAATTCAGTGGCCCCAAACATCAGATTCCTAGGGGCCCCAGCTCACACATACGCAAACATTTTTAGAACTTTACGAATCCTCTTATTTTTAGAAGCTGAACATTTTCATTGTGGGAATAAATCTCACAAAAACATAAAAATAATTTCATTTTCCATCAAACGATTCTCAGAAAAATCATTTGCAGCTCGGTAATAAATGGCGATGTGCGCGGGAGCGTCATTGAACGGCGCTCTCCTTCGCCTCCCATTTCAATGATTATTTTAAGTAAATGTTCCAGAAATGTAACGTGTCCGCTCTAATTTGCAAATGATACCAAACATTTCTCAAACACGGAGAGGAGTGGAAGATTTGTCCATTAAGAGCTCGCCATTAATGCGCCGCAGCTCAATGACCCGTGAAGAGTGAGCGAAACGCCGGAATTACGCCGATGAAATATTCCCACCATTTTGCTTTCAATTTAAAAGAGTCTCCCGAACAAGGAGCGGGGCGGAGGGGCAGATTGTCTGAGATGTTCATGCGTGTTAAACATGGACGCCGACGCCGCAATGCATCACCAAGAATCTGGATTTACGCCGCTGTAACAGAATGTGGAAGAGATTTTTCACAGCTCAACAACTCTGACAGAAGCAGCTGGAAAACAACGGCGCTGCATTCCGAGAAGCAGGAATTCATAAAGAGGACCTGTCATCGCTCACTGCAACAATTCCAGGGATTTCCTTCAGAGGACAATTGTCATTTCTTGGGACAAATTCATCCAAAATACCGAAACCAGAAATTATTATTCACAAACATTAACGTGTGAAACATTTAGAGTTCCAATGATGAAACATGCAGCACTGGGTCTAACGACTTCCTCACTCATAACCTCATCACACGCACGGATACAAGACTTCTCTAGAGCTGCCCCCATTCTCTGGAATGGTCTCCTCGTCCTATTCGGCTTGCTCCTACTTTCTGCTCATTTATAACCCAACGCTTCCCCCTCACCCGTCTTCTTCTGTCTCCTAAATCCTCACTACTTCCCACCATTCCATATCCCCCTCCTATTGTGTGATACTTCCCCCACCTCCTAGATTGTAAGCTCCTCGGGTCAGCGCCCTCTCCTCCTCCTATTGTGTGATACTTCCCCCACCTCCTAGATTGTAAGCTCTTCAGGGCAGGGTCCTCTCCTCCTCCTGTATCACTGTCTGTAGCTGTCTGTCATTTGCAACCCCTATTTAATGTACAGCGCTGTGTTATATGTTGGCGCTATATAAATAATAATAATAATAACTGGGTCCCAGGTTGCAATCCCAGCTAGGACAATATCTGCATGGAGTTTGTAGGTTCTCCCCGTGTCTGTGTGGGTTTCCTCCTACATTCCAAAAACATGCAGTTAGGTTAATTGTCTTCCTCCTATTAGACTGTAATAATGACAATATGACTATGGTGGGACATTAGATTGTAAGCTCTTTGGGTCAGGGTCCTCTCCTCCTCCGCTGTCACTGTCTGTATTCGTCATTTACAATTCCTATTTATTGTACAGCGCTGCATAATATGTCGGTGCTATATTAATCCTGCTTAGTAATAATGAAATAAATGTATGTGAAATGCGGTAACCACAAAGCAAAGCGTCGCATTATTATACTATTATCGTATTACTTCTTGTATCATTGTTAGCCGCTCACTCATGTGCAGTAATTCATTCCCACCAGGGAATGTTTGAGGAATGTCAGATTCACCGAGCCTGTAGTGAATACTGATCACTTTATTATTATAATATAATATTATTATTCAGCTCCTATATAGCCCTGACATATTATGTAGCGCTGTACAAAGCCCATAGTCATGTGACTTCAGTGTGATACCAATGCCAATGCATTTCGAGAGATGAAGGTTCTCCTTTGGTCCCAAATGATTGGTCAGGTGACTGCGGTGTCTGCGGAGTGCCTCTATCCATACCTGACAGGTCCTCTGCTCACCTTGATTTTTCTATGGAGATTCCTGCAGATAATTCTGAGCGGTATCACAGCGATGGCGACTTCCTGCCGGGACAAGAAATGATAATCCGATATTCCCCGGCTCCCCCCGCAGCGTTTATCTGAAATGTCGGTTTTTATATTCGGGATAAATATCAAACAATAAATTTCCAGCCTTGTAAATGGGAAGAATTAATGACGGCTCCGACACCTTGTTTATTCGGGTAATTTACCCAGCGCATGCCGTTCCTGAAAGTACGGAACAAAAGGGGCCCCGGCGCTAACAATATCGGCGCTCAGCTGGAATCTGCAAACCTTTATTTCAGGAACCATTAAACAATCTGCGAGAATTATTTCCGCGATTTTCTCTCTTCCAAGAAATCTTTATTCCTCGGCGATGGCAAGCCAAGCCGCCATTGTTTTCCGCTGCCATTAAAACGTTAAGCGCTCGCGATAATTTTTAGTTAAGTTTAAATAATTCAAATTGTGAAAGAGGAAACCTAGAATTAGGGAAACCAATCGCAGCCTGACAAGGAGCTTTATGTTACATTAGAGCCCATTAATGCCGCAAGGCGGAGTTCCTCCCTGAAGGTCGCTAAAACAAGGCGGAACGAAACTTCCTCGCCATTGTCTCCGGATTTTACTAAAGCGGACCTGGAAGGGCGGGATAATGGATGCTGACATTAAAGTGGATCTCCAGCTGCTAAATGTGCACTTGGGAAGCTCGGCAATTGCCTGGTTTCCCCTCCCCCCCCCCCAGCCTGTGATTGGATGGAGCAGAAGCAGACTGATGAGCTCTTCCTTCTTATTACTCTGCTCTCTCCTACACACATGATGGAATTGGTGGTAGGGTGGGGGCAGGAAGGCGTCTTTACTGTAAAAGCTGTGAATGTGTTTGATGGATTCATCCTGAAACTGATCACACCTGCTGAGTGAATTATTTGAGGAAACTTCTGGAGGTTTGTGAGCTGGAAATAACGAAATCATCAGATTGTGGGATTCCCGGGAAACTTGGAGCAAAGCCGGATTTTATTTTCCTTCCTCCGGATCCTCGGCAGGTTTGGGGCCGGAGGGCCGATGGCAATGGAGTTATTTTGTAGCTTTCAAAGTGATGTTCAATCTGCTTTATTTATAACTTTCACCCTCCATCACATTCACTCGTTGGGTGTCCCCGGACAATTCCAGGTTGATGCAAGACAACGATCTCCAGGTGAATGATAAAGTAATCCCAATCATTCAAATCTGCAGCAATATAATGATCCCTGGTGATCCCAACATGGTGGTCGATCTATGGTGATCCTGCCATGGTGATCCTGCCATGGTGATCCCTCTATGGTGATCTTTCCATGGTGATCCTGCTATAGTGATCCCTCTATGGTGATCCTGCCATAGTGATCCTGCAATCCTGCTATGGTGGTCCTATCATGGTGATCCTGCCATGGTGATCCCATTGTGGTGATCCAGCCGCAGTGATCCCAGCATGCTTCTAGTTGATTACGAGGTGTGATTCCCATTGGATAGAAGCGGTTTTGCGTCGCCATCTTTTGAGCTGCCCTCACCGGCCATGGAAGGGTGAATCTCCGGCTGGCTATTTATATTCCCCGTATTCAGGGTTTATATTTGGGGATGGTTTATACATGTGACCCCCCCGCAGGGAGCCGCCATCCCTCATTCCAGGTTTTCTGATTACCAGGTGAGTCCTAATAGCAGCAAATGAGACAATTTGTTTTGTCCGGGACTCATCGCTGTGATCTGTCAGCGCCCCCCCCCCTCCCCCATCCTGCCCCCTCCCCCCAATACCCGCACTGCCTGGGGAACAAATCTCAGCTCGCAGGTAACTGACGCTTAATTAGCACCCCGCATGACAGACAGCTTTGCAGGGGTGCTGAGGATCACCGGGAGACCGCCCTGAGCCGCGCCGCACGCGCCAGACAGATAAAGCGGAGAATGAAATATACATGGCCCGCTCGGACGGCGCCAATTGACTGGTGTGATCATCGGTTGGCCTCTGACACCGGCGCAGCGCTGCGGGGGGGGGGGATCAGGAATTTGTAACCTGTCAGCAGCCGTTGTGGTTTCATTCTGACTCAATCATCACCGAGGAATCATTTCACCGATATCGGTCGCAGCGATAGGCTTCATCTATAGATCGCACCGGAATATTCAAATAAAGGGGAACTCTACATAGAGAAAAATCACTGAATGCAAAAGAAAGACGTATGAGGGGGAGGGGCACCATATGGAGGGGGGGTGCACCCTCATACACTATGGGGGCCGGTTTATTTAATTCTCATCATTGCTTCATTTGTACAAATCCGATGGCCGCTAATATACCATTGCAGATTTTATATGGGGATTAGCGCTCTATACTCTCTTAGATTGTAAGCTCCTTTGGTTGGGGTTCTCCCCTCCCCCTGTCATTGTTTGTATTTGTCCATCATTTGAATCCCTATTTATTGTACAGCACTGCAGAATATGTTGGTGCTATATAAATACCAATATCATCTTTAGAGCCGACCTACCCATAGTGCGGCCATCACACCTGACCCATAGACTACCCGTGCACAAATGGAATAAACACGGCTTGTAACTTTCACTGATGAGATCATTCAATGACAGATTCACATCACCATATTCATTACAAATTCACTATATCTGATAACCTCTATATTAGTGTCTCTCACCCAGGGTCCCTCCATAGGGTCCTGGGGGTTCCTGGGGCGATGAGCAGTTTGCACCTCTCAGGTCAGTAAGTGACCCCAATGATCTTGTTGGCTATCTGTAAGGGTGACATTCTTCCCACTGGCCAGCAATGTAAGGGGAATTCTTCCCACTGACCCCCATACTAATATACTGTGATCTGTAGATTTAGGAATTATAGACAGGGGCCCTGAGGACCTGAAAGTTATTTCCGGGGTTCCCCCATGTTATAAAGGTCAGGAACTCTGCTCTATAATTATCAGCATATTGCAATACCAGATTCCACCACCAGGTGTGCTGCAGACACAATGTATAATTGCTCCCCCCAGTGGCAGCAGTGCTGCCCCTTTAATGAGTAAAGTGTAGATTCTTGGGGTTTGGGGGGAGGACCCCACTTAACACATTACCCCGCGCCGTTCTGTGCCGTGTAATTAAGAATGTAATCCAGGAGCCGGGTGGGGTCCTCCGCACTTTATCGATCCACAATGAAATTCTGTGGCCGCAGCGGCTGATAATCCGTGCAGGTGCCTGAATAGGAATTTTCCCTGCGAGCGCGGCGGACCACTCGTACCGAAATAAAAGCGTCTAATTACCTGGCGGCCTAATTGCACAGCGAGGAGGTAAAAGATTTAATGGGGCTGTTTCTGTATTGATAAAACTGCACAGCTTGTGGAAGGGCCCTCCAAACACTTGGCACCGCGCCCGGCAAGGTACGCCACCGCCGCATGCAAATCACCGGTCTGTTTGTCTTCCCACGAGTCGCTTTTCACCGCCGCTATTAACCCCGCGCAGACTTTCCCCAGAACAATGGCAATTATGGCGGACGGTGGGGTAATTAGTGCCAAGGTTGGCGTTCCAAACAAGATGGAAACTTTACAGAGAGAAATCTGAATTCATTTTCTGCGTCTCTGAGCCCTGACAGAGAATAAATAGAGAGAAAATATCTGTCCGAGCATAAGAATTGTTTTCACCAGAAGGACGGCGCCATCTTTATTCAGGCATCACCCGGGGTCTGCGCCCACCAATCTCTGACACAGATCAGCCCGTCATGGATACAAAGTTACAATTTACAATAAAAAGTTCTAAATTAAAAAAACAACTTTGAGCTTCAATCAGGGATTTTACACTGAGATCATTGTATCAGTCAGCTGCAGAAAGAATATGGCATTTCCTCAGTCCCCTCTGTGATAGTGAAAAGGCTCGAGTCACGTGACCTGTGCTGCTATTTAATAAATAGGATTGCAGTGCAGCGCTGGAGTGCAGTGAGCCAGATCAGCCTCTGACGGTAACCTATTTCAGGGTAATATTTTCATGGTTAGATTCACCAATGCAATGCATGTGTGGGGTTTGGCCAAATCTGGGCAAAAAAAAAAACGGGCACTGCACACACCGGACACTGCAGACACAGAGCACCGCACACAC
>NC_092866.1:65993367-65998156 GCF_032062135.1 Pyxicephalus adspersus | reverse complement strand
CAGGGGGTCTGCAGACCCCCCAAATCCTTGGGACCCATTTGGGAGACCCCTACATTGTGCCCATTACCAGGGGTCCCCACCATCCCTGTGCTGGGTTCCCGGGTCTGTACCCCACTATGCCATTATGAGGGGCCCCCACATCTCTGCTTGATTCCTCATTCCTTGTTATTTTAGAGAATCTCATAGGAGGAGCCGAGAGACATAAAAATGGGTGAAAAAAGATCCAGGAATTATTTTCAGGGGTTTTTCTTTCTAAACACAATGATTTACTCCTCCAGGCTCTGACTTTAGGTGAATTATTCCCTTTGGATGAACTGACTCTTTAAGGTGATCCCAGGTGTGTCCAGGTGTGAGGAGGCGGAGCTAGAACACCAATAGGAATCTCATCAAATCCTCAGCAGCCGCACAGCACAGAGAGGTTTGGGGGTTCCGGGCTGGACAAAAAATAATAGGAAACAGCCGACCCTCTGTGTACAAAGAGTATGTTTGTTATTCGTTGGTGAGGTTCCCCTTTAACCCATCCTTATATCCCGGCTATCCTTCGCAGTCCACAGTACGAGGGGGTGCCGAGAAGTTCCTGGCTTTGCCCCCTTCCAGCTGAAATAGAATAATGAGTGTGGGGTCATATGACAGCCTAATATCTTAGTATGTAACTGTACAAATATCAGAAGCTGTGATGGCCGAGGCACAAGCAAGTTTCACGTGGTTGGAGTTACGGGTCGTCATGAAGTTTTTGTTTCTCCAGGGAAAGTCAGCAAAGGACATTCACCCTGAGATGTCACAAACACTGGGGGAGAAGTGTCCTTCCTACAGCACTGTCACAACCCGGATATCTTGTTTCATGACCGGGCATTTCACCGTTGTAGATGAGCCCCGCAGTGCGCGCCCCCCCAACCTCAACTGACCCGGCAACCTGCGATGTCCATGAGCTGATTATTGAGGACCGGCAAATATCGGCAAAAAAAATAGCCCAGATACGTGACATCTCATGTGAGCGTGTTGGGTTTGTTATCACCACTATCCTAGGCTCCACATCCATGATCCTGAAACCAAGGAACAGTCAAAGGAATGGGGCCACAGCGGGTTCCCTGGGGCCGAAGAAGTTCCGAACCCAGAAATCGGCCAAAAAAGTCATGTCGTCCGTTTTCTGGGACAAAGGCGGTATTGTGTTGGTGGACTACCTACCTCAGGGCTCTCGTATCACCGGACAGTATTATGCTAACCTCCTGGACCAGCTGAAGGAGGCAATTAAGAGGAAACGCCGTGGAAAGTTGACCAAAGGGATCCTTTTTTTGCAGGACAATACACCTGAGTACACGTCCAACGTTGGGTTTCCAATTGGTCCACCATCCCCCCTACTCACCTGACCTGGCCCCTTCGGACTATTATCTGTTCCTCAATTTGAAGAAACACCTGAAGGGGCCACGTTTTGAGGACATTTCTGACGTGAAAGATGCTGCTGAGAGCTGGTTTGCGGCCCAACCAAAGGACTTTTATTTAAACCGCCTAGAAAAGCTGCAACTACGCTGTACCAAGTGCATCAGTCTCAGGGGGAATATGGGGAATAAATGTGTGATTTCATAACTCAAAGCCAGGAACTTCTCAGCACCCCCTCGTACAGAATCCGGTGATTGTGATCCGGTGATTGTGATCCGGTGATTGTGATCCAGTGATTGCTTCGGATTATCGCCTCCCGGCATTGGATGAAATTTCTGTAAATATCAAACACAGCTGCAAAATAAAAAAAAGAGAAACTGCAAAGAAATTCCTAAGAAATCTTTTTACAGAGCTGGAAACCAATCAGATCACCAGATACCCCCGGGGCAGCCAAAATACCCCCAGGGGCTGATGTGACCCCCCCAGGAGATTTTTTTGGTGGGAGATCATTACATGTTACATAGCCAATAAAGCTCAGAATGTTCTCCATGGGCCACACAGTAAGGGCCAATGCCCAGATGTGGCCCCTCCATAGAACCCACACGTGCAGGTGATGTTTGTTCTGCACTCCCATAATATCATATGGAACGTTCCTGGGTCATGTGACCTGTTGGAGGCCCCTGAGCCCTGGGTATCTGTGGGGCCCCATTGACTCCCCAACTGAACTACTGATTGGAGGGACTGTCCCTCTTCAATATAAAGGAAATGGAGCTGTAAAAATGTTGATTTCACAAATTATATTGTGCACACCACAGGCCCCCCCCCCCCCCCGGACCCCTCGATTTAATCAGGTCGGTGATACGAATGAAAGGGAATAGTAGAATATAGCATTTTATTTGTACATTCACACACTGGGTGAATAAATGAAGTCCTGGTGAATCTTCGCTTTTCCTTATGTTGTCATTTAAATTTCCCGCGGATTTAGCACGGATTATTCTGATTTGCCGGTTTTATGGCGAGGAGCCGATAAGTGAACAGAAGTTTATTTTACGAAGTTACTTTGTAGGGAATGATGCGATTTATCCTCCCTGCCTCCCACAATAATATTGTCAAATTGTTGTTCAAGACAAACTGCGCCGCTCGGCGATTTGTTTGTCACGCGACAGTAAATTCAGAAGGAATATAAAAGATGGATTACTGGAAAAGACAGCGAGCTTGGGGAAATGGAGAAATTAATCTGTGCAGAGTTTGGGAAGCAGCACATCACCAATCACAGGGAGCACAGCAGTAAAGTGGGGGGCTGCTGACACCTAGCGGCCAATGTGAGAACTGCAACACTGTCCTGCAACTGGGGACCAGGCTGTGCTCACTGTGTGATGGTTGTGTCATTGTGACTTTATTATTATAATAATTATTAATATTATTATTATTATCATTATTATTATTATTATTATCATCATTATTATTAATATCATTATTATTATTGGGGGATAACAGGATTTATATAGCGCCAACATCTCGTGCAGCACTTTACAATAAATAGCTACTTTCTCTTGTTTTTATATACAGATGAATGTGAATAATAAATAAAATGATAAATTCTAAGAAGCCGGGGAAGTATTTGCAGATGGTTGGAGCTAATTCCAGGACTCCAGTACTGCAAGGATATTCCGCCCATAATAAAGCATTACTCTGCTTAAATTTTTACTTGTTAATAAATTAGGACGTGTCCACCATGGGCTCTATTTATAAAACAGAATCTGACATTCCCTCAAATATTCCCCGGTAGGAATCAATTAGTGCCATTGAAACACACAGACCTGGAAGATTCCCACCAGGGAATGTTTGAGGGAATGTCCCTTTTATAAATGGAGCCTCATGGTAATTTTTGTAAATGAATTTATTAGAGACATAAAAAGCTTTTTGTTCTCATTGTTGGCCAGAAATGATTCTTCTGGGTTTCCTGATATTTGTGGTGCCGTCCTTAGGGATCACACATGATTCTTCTTGTCCAATGAGAGCGCCTTAATGCTTTATTCTTATTGGCCAATGGGAACAGAAGGGGTTGCTGGGGTCCCAGATTGGAAATTAGAATAAAAGGAACCCAAACCCAGAGGGGATCACAGGGGAATTCTGTACAATAAATATTTTCCTATAAAGCCTTTACATGTTGATCGGGTTTGTTTTAGGGGATCCATGCGCTACCAAGGCAATGTATTCAGCGTATGGATCGTATTCTCTACAAGTCAATGTTTAATAAATGACATCTATCTATTAAACCCCATGCAGACAAATATGCAATGACTGCTCTGTGCAACTTCCCTCTCACACTCCAGAATGTAGGCGGAGCAAGGAAGAGGGCGGAGTCTACATCTAAAGATCCGAAGACATGTTTGAGGACAAGAAGTGATCTCAGGTAATCTGCAGCAAGGAAAGGTAAGATTACATTGCCGAGCTTTGCATGCCAGTCATGTCCCCGACTCATATAAAACTCTCCCGGTGAATCTAATTATTACTTCTGCAGCAGCCACCGACCTTTTATCTCCGCCATTATTCTACGGATAAAACACAATGTAATGACCGGAGCCATCAATAATGCCGAAAGATTGAAGTCATTTTATTATTGGCCGACATACAGACACCTCCCCCATGCCGGGTGTCCCCGGACCCCCAATATTACCCGGGGTCACTCACATTCAGCAGAATGGGGGGGTCTGAGATATTCTCGGGGGCCCATGACATCTTCATTCATTATTTCCTAATTCCTTACTAAAAGAATAAAATCCTACAAAACTGTAATAAAGCAAAAGGTTCCCTTCATGGATAATAAAAAGATAAAATAATATTCACACAGAAAAGGCGGGAAAATCGGAAATCATTCTCCAAATCTATTACAAAGCAATCCTAAAAATTACAAAAGCAACTGAAAGTTTTATCCCTGGCAGGAATTCCTTTATTACTTAAGAGTGATGATTGCTGCCTGGCCAATCAAAAGTATTGAGGACCCCAACATGTCCAAGTCGGGGCCCCATGGGTGGAACATTATTTTCACCCTTTGCCTGTTATACATTGGTGACCCCATAACTGCTCTCTGTATATCGTGTATGGCTGACACTTTGTTCTCATTATTCTGCAAAAAGAGTAAAATCTCAGCTTCAGAGGAGAGCCGAGACGTCACGGGGAGAATATTGGGGTGTCCCATGATGTGCCATTGTAGATGTTATGGGAAGAACCCCAAGATTTCCTCCCACCTGTGCTTGGGTAAAACCCCCCAATATAATAACCCCAACCCGGTAACCTCTAGAACAATACCCCCATCAGCAAAATACCCCCAGCTCATAATTCCCAGCCAGTACAATAACATGGTTGTAACCTCAAATTCACTAACCCCCAAACCCCACAATAACCCCCA
>NC_092866.1:65957840-65992733 GCF_032062135.1 Pyxicephalus adspersus | reverse complement strand
AAACCCTATAATACCCCCAAGACCGCACAATAACCCCCAGCCCTCCCCCCAGGTGTTCTGTAGTTCTACTCATCTCTTTACCTTTGTGTTACATCCCAACTCTTCCATCAGAAACATTCAGGACCCCCCATTCCCCCCATTCCCCCCGGCTCCAGATATTCTCTATAGAAACTTTCTGTGTAATGGAAGCGGCTCGATTTAGGAATCCTCCTTCACTTTCCTATAACTTTCCTGCAGCGGACAGAAGTTTGTCCACAGAGCGGAGTTATTTCTCCTTGGATGAGCTGATACAGAGAAGGTGAGAATAATTTGTGACCTCCGGGGTTCATCTGACAAATCATCATATAAAATCTGAATCACCCCAACCTGAGATAAACCTTTCATCCCCCTGAGAGTGGTGAGCAGGAAATTCGGGGTGCCGCCCCAAAGACATTCCCCGTGCAATGCTTAATAAAGGGGAACTCCGATATCTAACAAGTGGTTACAGCAAAATGCTAAATACAGAGATATGGGGAGAGCGCTGGGTGATTGACCTGTTCTGTGATTGGTGGAAATCTTCCAGGAAATTTGGAGAAAAGGCTCTGGATGGTTTATGGTAAAGGTCCCAGAATTCCATGCCATGGCAGCAATCATCACATTCAGCCGGACTCTAGAAGACTTGTGATGTGATGAAGTTGTATGTGACTGAGAGACCTTCAGATCACTTGAGAGAACTTGTCTGCCCCGGGGGAGCACAGAAGGGGATGATATTCCCCCAGAGATTCCGGGTCTGTGAGATTCTGAGAGCCTCTTATGGAGAAGGATTGATAATTAGCTACAGACGCATCAACCTGGGAAATGCTATGAGCGGCTGATCTGCCCATACCTTCTATGCCGGGAAGTGTGTGACCCCCAGAGTGAATGTTGGAGCTGAAGATCTATTAGAATACCAGAACTTATCTCTGTTCTAGGGCCCAGTGGCCTTCCAGTGATCCCCAGTCAGAGGAATGGGGGAAGATGGGTCTGGGGTGCCCAATAGGGACGAGCGAGATAATTTTTTATTTTTGATCTTTCAGTGAATCGAGACTTTCTCTTTTACAGAACATGTAAGCAAGGACGGCCTTGTGATTCGCCAGGAGGTCGTGTTCTCCCTGAACTTAGATGAACTCTCAATGGAGAATCTCTATTAAGAGTTCGTCTGCAGTCACAGCTGATTGGAAGCACTCGCATGCCTCCAATCACACTTATCAATGAAGTACAGCCCAGGGAGCGTGGGAACCCGCACTTCAACGGAATTCACAAAATCGGTTCACCGAAAATTTGCGGACTATTGGAAGAAGTGTTCTCGCTCATCCTTAGGGCCCAAAGCTTACACCAGAAACCAAGAACTGAGCGTGAATGTCACTGTATGACACAGGATATTTGTCCAACATCTTATTACTATTACACAGTATTAATATAGCGCCATCATATAACACAGCGCTGTACAAAGTCCATAGTCATGTGACTAGCTGTCCCTCAAAGGAGCTCACAATCTAATGTCCCTACCATAGTCATATGTCATTAATGTAGTCTAAGGTCAATTTAGGGGGAAACCAATTAACCTGACTGCATGTTTTTGGGATGTGGGAGGAAACCCACACAGACACGGGGAGAACCTGCAAACTCCATGCAGATAATGTCCTGGCCTGAGATTCCAATCTGGGACCCAGGTAGGAGTGCTAGCCGGAGTGCTAACCACTGAGCCACCATGCTGCGGCTGAAGATGCTGACGTGGCGGTTTTGATTCGTTAAATGTCTGAAAAATCAAAAAAAGAATATTAGGCTGATACTGCAATATTTTCATATCTTTTATATCACTCTGCAGGGGTACAACAAGGTCTGTCAGCAACAGCCTGCTTTCAGGTTTCAGCTGGAGGATCTTCTTCCTATATCTGGCTTGAGGGCTATAATTTAGCATGCAGTGATGCCAGGTATCTTCCTATCTGTTTCCAGCACTAAAAAATGGAGAATCTGCAAATATCTTCTCTTACAGCTCTCAGCACACAAGTTACACCAAGCCGGGTTCTGCACCATGATAGCGCCAGGGCCCCAGCAGCCAGGACACCGAATCCCGGGACTCTGGGCGTTCTCCGGCGTTGGTTGTACGGTGATTGCGCTCACCATGGCTCAATGCAAACACGTAAATCTTTTATTGCAGAAGAGACAATTCTGACTTTTATTTGTAGAACTAGAATTCTATTACGCCTTGGCCCTGCCTGTCTCCTAATGATCCAATTAGTTCCATGACTGAGAGATATAATTTGTGACTCTCAGAGATTGCAGGGATCTTACAGAACGTACAGATATCTGAACATAAATATTTGGTGTATTGTACGCAGGTGGAGCCGAGCGGGGGATGGGTGTTATTTAAGCAGCTCATAGAGAACCCCAAGACGTAAGGGGAGCCAGGAGAGTCAGCACCCCAAAACACGCAATGAACAATCCCAATGACTAACCGGGAATTGGATCTGCAACTTACTCAATCTTTGCAACAAAAACTGCTAAATCTCAGCTCGCCTAAATAAAAGTAACGCCAGCAAAGATTTCATTGGATAACAATTCCGCAGAAACAAAATCTTCCCAGCAGAGGACTGAAAAGTGTAAGGAAGCTTCAAATTCACCAAAGACCATGCCAAGAGGTCCACACTCATCATCCCTGTCCTTGTATCATCAGTTATAGAGCCACGGAGAGATATTATAACTTTTATAAAACTCGATTTATAAAACAGTTTAACATTCAGTTACATGTGAATACTCAACCAGCTCAGCTAAAGATTAATACAATGATAGTGGTAGAGTCCATGGCCTGCAAATTGGAGAACTTCACTCTGAAAACCACAATTATTCACTGTAATGTCATTACAAAGCACAAGGGGGCGCTCTTTGCATCTGGAATAAAAGAAGTTTAAGCTCCGGATAAGGAAGGGATTCTTCACTGTAAGGGCTGTGAAAATGTGGAATCGGCTCCCTCAGGAAGTAGTTTCAGCAACTATTATAGATTGCTTTAAGAAAAAGCTGGATGATTTCTAGAAGCACAGAATATAACTGGGGATTAAGGATTTAAAGTAAAAATAACAGAGACTGCTGATCCAGGGAACATCCGATTGTCTCATGGGATCAGGAAGGAATTTTCCCCCTGTTGGGGTAAATTGTACCCGGGGTTTTATAAGAGTTTTTTCCTTCCTCTGGATGCGTCCTAAGACAATAGGTTGTCACCCCATTTAAATGTCTCCAGAAAAAGATGCAAAGAAGAAAGTCTACATATTCAGAAGTTCAACTCCAATGACAGTTTCATATACAGAGGATTTAATAAAAAGTTGATATAATATATATGAGATAAGATAATCAACATTCAGGTGGCTAACCCTTTATTAATACATTACCCTTTAATACATTTTTATTTTTGGGGGGGATCCCTTCCATTCTCGGTTTATTTCCCCGGGGTGATCGGAAAGCCTCCTGGGGTACAAAGTTCACGTTCCGGGGGCTTGGAGCTGCTCCGTCTGTACATGGCCGGAAGGGCTTCTCGGTAATGCTGATCTCACACATGCGCCGTCATTTTTATTTACATTTTCATACTTTTCAGAAACGTCACACGACTTTCACGTGATGTAGAAAGAAGCTGGAAGTGGAGGAAGAAGACGCGGCGCCTGTGTGATGGCGTAGGAACTCCTGGAATCAGATGGGGATACATTTTGGGTAACTTTCTGACTTATGCACGACACGGTATAACAATTTTTGGAGCTCATCATTAAACTTGTTGTCCAATAAACAAATCATTATGTCCTGGCTGCGAGAACAAATTCCCATTCCAAGTTCTTCATCCACCTCTGCCATCGCCGCACCCTCCGCTGCCCCCGCCGACTCATTAGGATCGTTCCCCGTTCTGATGAACACTTTGCATATCGGGAGGATAATAAGCAGCAACAGGTAGTTTGTGTTGCAGAAATTGGCGTTCTCCCGGCGGTAAAATTTCAGAGATGAGATCGCTATGTTGCTGATGCTCAGCAGGTGCCAAATCCGGAGGGAGCCGGCGGGACGCAAGCACGACATCTGCATAGGCGCGCCGCTCCATGTTTGATGGAAAGATTTACAGATTTAATTATGTTTTTACAGGAAAATGCCTGAAAAGCCAAAAGCAAAGCTCAGTGCAAACAATGGAGCCGGGATAGACGGGCGACAATTTGTGCAAAGTCTCGGCTCATTCCGATCTATCACCCCCGACACCCCAATGATGAAAGTTTTAATCACTGGCCCTTCTGGGAGCAATGTTTCACAGCGAGTGAAAGTGCAGGCCTGGAATTCCCAATGTCACCCATTCTGTTCCCAATATCATTTTATCATAAAGATCCCAAACTGTGCGAACAATTCAGAAACTTGGCGACTCAGCAAGACCCACAAAACCCCCAGAATAAAATCCATTATAGTAAATTACAGGCTGGCGGGGCAGAAGATGGTTTCTGGGCATTTCTTTCAGGTGAAATAAACATTTGAGGATCAAAGCTATCTGACCAGAGTAAAGTAAAAGTAATGGGAAAGGGTTAACCAGGAAACTATACTAACTCTGCAAAGCAGGACATACAAGAACATAGCACACACAATACATAAATGAATATTATCGCTTTATATAAGAATCAGGAGATTTGATGAAATGCATTGAAGTCAATGGGAATGGCAGATTTTGGTTTTATAGGATACAATGGGCATTGAATGGTTACAGAATCTGCTTTGTGTTATCCTAGACTAAACTCTCAGCAAATGATAACCCAACACGTATAAAGGATGATTGGAATAAAAGGGGGAAAGTAAAACGAGTATTACTAAACAACAAACAAGAAAAAACTAATAAAATCTATAAACTATTAGCTATCAATGAATCAGTGATTATTCCGTTATTACTGACAAATATAAAGTTTATTACTGAGAGAGATCTGCTAGGAGATAAATGACGGCAGATTTTTACCTTTATTATACTTTGAACATAACACATAAAGAAATCATTTAAATATTACATCTAAAACACAAACAAAAGGGAAAATGTATTTCTTTTGTTCCAGAATTGTCAGATATTGGAAATTATTGGATATGACCATCACACTGTAATAGTTCAGTACAAATGTGAAAGTTGTATTACACAAGACACAGGATTCACCAACATCCAGGTCATAAAGTCTTGGGAAGAAGGTTTATATCCGTGCACATCGCCTCCAATATTCCGGCTGTAAAAAAACAAAAAATAAAAACAGATTCCTTAAAATGAAAATGTGAAGAAGCAAGAACGAGAGATAAATGTTCTGCTGCAGATGTATTGCAATGTAAAGAATAATATTGCTTTGTCCTTTATTGTATAACCTGAGGTCCTATGAGGCGAGGAATCACAGATAATAAGAAGCCATTAAAATAGAAGCAAGAAAGACAAAAGGCAATCTCAGCAAATCTGTGAATGGAAATCTGTGACCCCCCATGGATGCTGGGGACTTGTATGGCGCTATGGGGGGGTGTTATAGCCAAAGCTGGGGATGGGGGAAATGTCACCAATATATCGGAACACAGCGCCTGCGTATTGGTATTACAGATACATTTAGTGTACTGACCGCCTTTCTATATAATAAAATCTTGTGAATATGTGAATAAATCTATTACAGAAGGAAATCCCTAAAGTTTAATATTTTATGGAAGGTTTATCTTTACCTTTCCCGAAAATCTCAAGTGATTGGCCACACAATGGGGCGTCACAGATTTATGTTGGATATTGGAGATTTATGGTGAATAAGAAGCCATTGAATGAAATGAATAACTTTGAATTCGGTGATTCTTTCCACTCATCCCTGAATCTGACGGACGTTGGGAGATTTTCGGGCCATTAATGTATGGGAAGATTTTTTCAAGCATTTCACCTAATGAGGTATAGACAAAAAGAAAAGTATGTTTATTTTCCGTAAGCAGCATGGCTCCGAGGAGTTCTCAATGTGATCTCAATGAATGTCTCCGCTCTCTGTGATGTGTCGGCCTCAAAGAGCGGCTCAGCATGGGGGAAGCTGTGATCAGCCACTCCGAAAAAAGAGGTGAATTATTAACTTGCTGCTTCCCCGGCCTCCTAACAATGTATCAGAAGGTGAAAGATTCCCTCCAACTTTTTTCTGGTCATTTTCATTCCTGAATTTCAGAGGAACAAGAAGAGGACGATGGCCGAGCGGAGAGTAAAGAAAATGTCCACCAAGAAAGTGGAGGATACGATGGCCCTGCGCTGGGCGAGGGTGGTGAACCGCGGAGCCGAGGCGAGGAACGAATACGAAGTTGGGATTCTGCAGAGAGCGGAGACAATTCGATGTCACCAATTACAGAGAGAAGTTCAGCAGCTCCGAAAACTCTTTGTGAAAATCAACACAACTTCCGGCTATTTGGACAAAGACGTTCCCCAATGATTGGCGCCATTTATAGAAGGATCGCAAATAAAATGAACAATTACAGAACCGCTGTAAGGAAGCTGAAATATGAAATATTACCCATCAGGGCCTATAGATCCTACAAATGTCATAGCTGGTCATCATATGGTGGTTCCAATCTCTCACATGTGCAGTGGGGTTGGCCCTCGTTTTCTCCCATTTACTTACTTGGTATTGTGAGATTGGGTGATGTACCCAGAAGAAGGAAGGAGATGGAAGGTGATGGTAGCCCCCGGTGCTTCCTGCCCGCCGTGTTTCCAGGTGGATTCCAGGACGGAGCGGGATTGAATAAAGGAAACCTCCGGAGGGGTTGAAGGATCTGCGGAGGTGAAGGGAATTGTTATTTTTTTAAGGAGTGTTCCACTTTAGGTTCTGCTCTTTGGGGAATTGAGCCGATACCAGGCCAGCTATTTACCCCGTGTAATATTTGTAATGATGTATTAGTACAGCACTGCAGTATTTGTATCATCTGAAGTTCGGAGTTCCGACTTATTCCTGAAGATTTGTATTGTATTTGCTGATCCTTGGACACTCAAAGCTTTTTGGTGACAATTTCCAGACGACGCGTTCCTGTGCTGCGTCTGACTCAAAGACTCCGCAACAAAAGTTCTACTTGTGCAAGGACTAATATTGTTACAATTATTGCTTGATATAATCATTCATTCTAACATTACTTTCTATCCTTTCCAGCAATAAACTGAGAAGTTGGGCCGGCCATTAGGCGAGCGCTGTCATTGCCATGAAACGTTTCTATCGGACGCAAATAAAGAATTGTCAGTGAAGGTCGGCACTGCGGCAAATCATAAATCAACTAACTGGCTGCAGTCTGTGTGCAATGCAAAGACAATTCCTGGATTTAATGGTATAATATATAGAAACGTGTGTGAATGTAATATTACAGGGTGGGTTCACTGATGGTGAATGTTCATTATGCCAAAGGCAGGGAGACAGGCTTATAGTCAGATATATGCCATTTATTATATATACCCCCCCCCCCACTGTATAATATTGTCACTTATTATATTACATCGTGTCATTATTCATTTAACAAAAGTCACAATGCAGAAGCCATGTGGGAAACGCTTAGTACCCCCTCACCCCTTAGTAAAAGGTAAGTAGCAGCCAGGTGTGTGTTACCACAATGCCAAGGAGGAAAGACATTCACCCCAGGGTCAGACAGTGCAATGCTTGGTGAATACCCCTCAAGAGCTTCATCCCAAACTCTACACACCTCACTTAGCATGTTATATGTAAGAGTTCATGACAGGACAATCGGAAAAACACTGAACACGTATGGCTTGTGTGGAAGGGTTGCCAGGAGAAATCCTTTTCTCTCTAAAAAGAACATGGCGGCATGGTTTAGGTTTGCAAGTTTGCCTCTGAATAAACCATGAGACGTCTGGAACAGATGGGACCAAAGAGTGCCGGGTTTGGTGAAAACCTCATACCAACTTTGAAGCATGTTGGTGTAGAGATGATGATTTGGGCTTGTTTGGCAGCAGAGGACCTGGGCACCTTGCAGTAACGGAGCCGGCCATGAATTCCTCTGTACACCAGATAAGTCAAATGTGAGGACATCTGTGTGGCAGCCAAAGCTTTGCCAAACCTGGATCATGTGACCGGACAATGATTCCAATCACAGCGGCAAATCTACAACATGACCCAGCCAAAGTCCCGACCTCAGTCTGATTGAAATGCTGTAGCGTGACCCTAAGAGATCTCTATTAAACAAATGTCCTCAAATCTCAATGAACCGAAGCAATGTTGTATAGAAGAGTTAGAAAAAAAGGGGCCGCTACAAACTATGGAATCAGGGGGTGTACGTAGTTTTTCCCACATGGCTTCTCAATTTTGGCCTCATTTTGGGTGAATAAATAATGACACCAAGGGATCTGCTCTGTGCCGAGGACCAGATGAATATGTCCTGATATGTAAAACGTGAGAGTCGGGACATTAGAGTGTCAGCTCCTCTGTACAGAGACTGATGGGACTGGCTCAGTGTTCTCTGTACAGCACTGCGGTATATGTCAGAGCTATAATAATAATACTCTTCTGTGCACCATATTTACACGTTTTTGCTTTATTTATGAACATTTTCCGTTTCTGACGTAATAATAAATCTCAGAATATTTCTCAGTTTCCTTTATTATAAAGGTCGTCATGTCGTCATTATAGAAGTTCTATAAATGAATTTCCTGAATATCAAAACATTTTCTGGATAAAAAATCTCTGTAGAAAAGACGGATAAATATCTGGGTTGTCGGATTTATGATCAGCGGATTGTAAAATAAATTCCGGTATAAAACGTTTGTTGCAGCTGCTGCGCTGTATAATGCGATGATGCTGTCAGTGGCACTGGGAGATTTTCCTGGATTTCCCCCCCAATGTGTGTGGGGTCCCTGGGCCCTCTGCTATACAAAACTCTCCTCCATGTTGGAGCACAATAGGAAGGAATCCACCAATCGGGGTCTGACCAGCTGTTGTAAGTCGGAGTCTTCGATACCATCGGAATGAGTGACCGCCAACCTGCGCAGCGCTGCCTGAAAGACAAATCGCAGAAATAGAATGAAATGAGGGGACACAATCATGTAAATCCCGGGGTCTGTGCCGGTCTTGGCTGTGATCACAACATGTCTAGCACAGATCACCAGATAAAAGTTTACTGGGGAGAGAGGAGACTGAGGAAATAATTCCTCCTATCTGCAGCAGACTGATGGCCTCATCTCAGCCTAGGCAAAGTCACTGATTGGACACCATGAATGAACATGCCAGAAACATTGTATATAAAATCTATTTTCAGCACAAGGAGATTGCAGCACCCAATGTTACATCCACACACAGGAGCAGGGGGTTGAGGATCCAGGGAACACCTGTCTACAGGTACTGCTGCCATGTTGAAGCTTTTTGCACTGGCCACAAATCAACAGAAAATGTTTAAATATTTAAAATGACAAAGCAGCTTCTGCTCTCTTATATAAATCACTTAGTGATTTAAATTTTTGAATAAAAAAAACATTCAGAGTAAATTCTACATACCAAACAAGCAACGAGGACGGCGTCACTGTTGTACCTCTCCTCCGGGTGGCGGCAGAGAGCAATGAGTTGGCGGATGCCTGCAGGGGGAGGAGACATTTTATTATTCGCTTTATTTCTATGTAATCCCAATCACTAAAATCCCGGAATCTAATAATTGTCTTTGTAAAATTTCTAAATTTGAAGCTTTCAATGAAATAATCTCTGCTTAGCTGCTTTGACGGTCCTCGTTCAGGCACTTCCTGTTATAGCGGTGGCAACAAATATTCCCTTTCTGCCTATATTGCCTGTGTGTTGTCACCCCTTCGCTGTTTTATCACACATTACACAGATTGAGTGATTGTTGTCACCGCCAGGAATCCACCTTTAGAAATGCCGCTGCAGTGCCGGGATATACTTTTCATTTTTTAACTCTTTATAATTCATTAGAAAATGAATCACCAATCTGTGAAAATCCCCAGCATACAGGCTGTATAGTGATCACAGAATTGTAAGATCAGACCTCATTGTAGTCACATTGTATTTCCCAGAACATCGTACGTACAGTCACAATTTATTGCTGCTTCTGCGATGTTCGTATGGCGGCCCAGCCGGGCGAGGGTGATGGCTGACTTCTGGAGGACTCGCTCACAGGCTGAGATTTCAGCTAAACTCCCACTGATAGGCTTCTCCGACAACATCTGCACCAGAAGCTCCACCCCTGAGGAGTCCATAGGAAGATTATTAGTCTGGGACAAATCACAGGCATGGCTTTTTTTTTCATTAATTCAAACATCTGACATCAAAACTAGCAAATACCCAAAGGTTTGACTGAAAACAATTTATCTCCTGACCAAATACAAAATGTTTTTGTGGTTTCCAGAGCCAAAATGATTTTGCATGGACTGGACTGCCAGTCCCACCAGGTCCCTAATCTGTTTTAGAAGGGGGAACCTGACAGAAGATTCCCCCCCTCCACCCAGATGTGATCAATAAGCCGAATGATGGAGGCAGTTTTGTGAAGTGATAAAGACAAAAGTCAAAAGGAAGCATGAGACTATATACCGTTCTCCTGGAGGATCTCCTCGGCACAGGGGTCCAAAATCGACAGATTGGCTAAAATTGTCACAACCTGAAAAAAAAACACAAATATGATTGAGACTTGTGTACACTGCACAGAAATGTCACTGATTTATAGATAATGAAATAGGTACAGTATATCCCTACAATCCAGAGCTGGCCCCTGCATTACATCTTCTCTGCCACAAGATGTCCTCAGTATGAAGGGCTGAATGAATCCCAAAGTCACTGTACCCAGGAGACTGAGGACCCATTGTGAGTGCAGCGTGTTGGGGGCCGATCTTCAATCAATATATAGAAAGTGAATGTTATTGTTTTCTGTAATAATGCCGACAAGGAATTTGGGAGGACAGAGACCCAATGTGAGGCCGACCTATAGACATTTCTAAATAAAGGTCAGTATACAAAATGTTAGGTTTAGAAAAGGGAATTTTAAATTGTTTAGTACTTTTGTATATTCTCAATTTCATTGTCTGTGAAGACCCCACCAACCTCTGACAAGGGGAAGTAGTGATAGGAGAAGTGGGGGTTCATATTATGGGGTTCATGTTTTGGGTTTCATGTTGTGGGGTTCATATTGGCCCTCTCACCCCGGGAGAATCTTTTCCCCCAAACACGCATTTTACCATCTTTACCCAGCAATTTCATTCACTCTTTTTCTAAAGTTACAAAAATAGGAAAAAGTGGTAAACTGTTGGCACTTGTAGCTGATTTGGGAAGTACTAAAAAAGTGTCATTATGTGGAGTCGTCTTCTCTGTCACTCATAAATAGAATTTAGCTAAAGAGGGAAGAAAAAAAAAAAAAACATTCTTTAATCCCACAAGGTAACGGAGTAACTAGATGCACCAGCCGCATTCATTACCGCTGAACGGCACCCGATGACTGAAGGTTTTCATCAATATAATCATCAAATTTCAAATGCAAAAAAATATAAATGTGATTGCGAGGTTATCATAAATGTTTCAATTACATATCACTAATTATAGTGTATACGGTGATGTTACCTTGGAGGAATTGAGCCTGAGCTGTGATTTCATTATCTTTTAGGAGTAAAACATGCAGTTATCAGCACGAAAATTTCCCCCTCGTGACTTTCATCCCAACTTTATCCTGTAATTTCTCGCTGCAACTTTTATAAAGTGGGCAAAGGAGAAGTTTAGAGACTCTTGGAGGTGCGGAGAGGGGCCAATACACATGGAGGGGTGTGAATATCAGAATCTCATATTATTAATAATGTTTCTGATTCTTCCTGTAGGGTTATATCATTATATCACACATTTCTGGCTGTAAAATCATAATAATAGAAATAACCACAAATAAAGCTGCAGGTGCAAAGTAGAATAAAGAATAATAAAAGAAGATGAGGAATCTCACACAGAAATGTGGAAGTTTTGCTCAAACACCGATACAGCTAAATGTTTCTAATCTCTGTTTAGTGTTCTTCCTATAAATATCTCAGAGAAAAAGAAATCAGAGCTGCAGATATAAAGGAGATAAAGCCTAAGAGGTATTTTTAGCCATGAATAAATGAAACCAGGAGAATAAATTCCCCTTAAACATCTGGTGTATGTATGGCCTCAATTTTAGAACGCTGCAGACGGTTCCATGGACAAGCACACAGATACAGAAAAGTGAAGATACATTTGGTTTAGAGTCAATGTCAGCATGGAAATCTATGGATTCAGAATTCCTGATCTGCTGAGGGACATTAAAGTAGTAATAGATTAGTTTTGCTTAAAGAAGATCAAGAAAAGGAAAAGTTTGCTTCTCCAAAGTGATCTCTGACATCACCAATCAAAGTCTCTGCTCCCATAGCTGCACCTCAAGTATAGAAACAACAAAGAAGAAGAGAATTGATGGAAATTGAAGGAAACCGAGGGGTGCCTGGTCCTGCCATCAGTCGGGTATTTGAGGGGTATTTTTTGGAAGGCGGCAGAAGGGGTGATGAGGACGCTGAAGTTTTGTTTGTTACTTTAAGTTGGAAAAGACTCAAAGAAGAAGATTTAAAATTGAATAACTGAAAATAAAAATGAATAAGAAGATAAAAGCAAGAGGAGGCTAAAGAAGAAAATTCGGAATTGAATAATTAAGAATGCATAAGATAATCAAACCAAGATGAAGCTGAAGAAGAATAGGAGAATGAGGTGAATAAGAGGAGGTCATGGAATAAGGTGATCACAGTTTCAGAATCTTGTGAAGGCCATCGGGTCTCTAATTTGCAGGAGACCGGGTCATGAGCTGTTACCCATCAGTAAACATAGAAATGTAAATGATTATCTGCGCACATTCCATGAAGGGCCAATTCCTCCTCCCAGACGTGTTGTATTAGAGGACTTGTTATGTGCGGCTCATGTTCATGTATGACCAATTGTTGAACTTACTTGGTCCCGAGCGTAGGCCGTATTGACTCTTTGCTTGTCTGAACATGCATTGATCAGGATTCTCACAGCACCCATCTGTAAGATCATCTCGCAGGCCAGACTGTCAAAAAATGTGATATTGGCCAAGGCAGCAGAAGCCAGCAAACACGACTCCCCCGTAGATGAATCTTCACACAACTCTGCAAGGAGAACACAAATTCTCATTATTAAATCGCTTATTACATGTTGGAATCTTTACATTTTTAGTTATTTATTCCCCTGAGAATGCATCTAACATCTGAGCTGACTCTTCTACATACTTACCAGGGCCACGAAAATCATTTCAACCCAAGATTAATGGGGAGGGAAATTTTTGTTTCTTCTTCCCCAAAATATTTGCTTATTTGGAGATTTTACTCAATTTTTTCTCTCCTAAAAAATATGGGATTTGACCTTATGTAAAATATTCACAAAAAAGTATTAGTAATTTAGTTATAATCAAACAAGATATTGTAAATGTCATAATTCCTCAAGAAGGAAATACAAAAACTTGAATTTTTATCATTCATAGTGATGATTTTATTTATTGGTCTCAATCATAATCCCATGATCTCCGCACAGACACGCTGATCACATGACTGTTAACACCCAATTAGGTTAAGGTTTGTGTCTGTTTCTCATTTTCTAACAGATAACACGGCACCATTTTTTGGCCCCCATTAGCAATTTAACCCAAATTAATCCCATTGACTCCGATGCATTTTTTTCAAAAAGACATAATTTTGGCAAAATATTTCTGTAAGTAAAGGCTCCCATTTGGAACATTTGCTCTTCATTTATCCTTGGCTATATCAGGCTTTGACACTCAAGCTATAATTGTTCTGTGTCTTAGAGACATGCAGAACTGAAGGACTGAATGTTTTCATTTTTCCTAAAATTGGGGAAAAAGTTACCAAAAAAAGTGATATTACAAAACTGACAATAAAAAAGATACAAATAATAATAAAGGGTCTATTTATAAAGCAGTGAATCTGCCATTCACCAGATCATTACCTGGTGAATGAATACCTACTATTAAAACAAAAGGACCTGGAAGATTCTCCACCAGTGAATGATTCAGTGAATGCCAGATTCACTGCTTTATAAATAGACACCCAAACGATATAAACTGAATTATTCTAAATACCTGTTACAAATTTTTCACACACATTTTGGCAAAGCAGCTAAATGAGCAATGCTGTAAAATGTGGAAAAACTGTAAACTTGTAGCAAAATGTATTTCACTAAAATCATTTGATTTATCCGTACTATTAGCATGACTCTGTATTTCCCTAATATAGGAGAGATTTCTAAAGATTCATTTCAGCAGATTCCCATAAATGATACAAATTGGCGCTGCACGAATCGGATTGCGGCACTCACTCAGCAGGGCGGTGACGATCTCCTCCATGTTCTCGAGGAAACTGCTGAGATGCTGCGTGAAGGTCACGTGAGGAGATGTGATCTGCGCAATCACTGCCGCTACCTCCGCCTTGGTGGCCTCCGAATGAGAATCGTCCGTCAGAATTTCTGTCAAACATAAAATTCCGTCCACCTGGAATGAAGCCGAAAGGGAAAATGGCCGTCAATTGAGAGGTTTACACGTTTAGAGAGAATTTATTAGAAAATTCTGAAAGCACAAAATTCACCAAACATTCATAAGTGGTTAACCATTCACTGAAAACACCTGCACGCAGGAAGGCTGCCCTACAGTGAATATTTGGTGAATTTTACATTGATGATTAGTAAAAATACCTCAAAGATCTCACATTTTGAATCCATAAAACAAATTAGAAATATGAACAAATCAATAAATCTATACTGTAAATGTTACATGGAGCTGAATTATAAAAGCTCTCTAAGGCTGGAGAGGATACACTTTCATCAATGAACCTGGGTGATCCAGCAAACCTGGAATGGATTTCTTCAAAGTTGCCATTTTCTAGAAAATGTTTTCAATCCTAGACCAGATCCATTCCAGGTTTGCTGATCACCCAGGTTCATTGATGAAAGTGTATTCTCTGCAGCCTTGGAGAGCGTTAATAAATCAGGCGCATGATCGTCACATCAGTGGAATTGGTCGGCAGCAGGACTACTGTAAATAGCAAGGCTAGGCCCAAATGTACCGGAGACACAAAGAATGGACCGGGCCTTTATTATAGGGATTACTGAAGGGGATACAAGAGCGTAAAACTAGCCAGCGACAGGACAGCCCTAATATTAATCCCATCCATAGTCCATGCCAAGCTGTATATTATCCATGGGGGGAGTCAGTGAATGTGTGTGATATGATGTGAGGCAGTTTTGATGCACGCAAATTACATTTTATAAAACACTAAACAAATTAAATCTCCAAATGCCACTCCTGGAAGAAAAGCCGTTTTGGCTGTCAGCTTGAAAAATCAGCAAATCATTAAATTAGAGCAAAATATCTGAATTACCTCCAGAATGAAAGCAGGTAGAATTCTGCTTTATAATTTGCTATGCTTTAAATAAAAGGATTTCTCTACATGTTGGCCTCATTGTGCCATTTATGTCTGTAATACTTTCCACTGTTTTGTTAATAGAAGACATTTCTTTGTGCAGAGCACTCGTCTGACCTCGGCCTTTATATATTTTTAGTTTATTCTGGCCATTATTTTATTATTTTATACCTTGGTACTATTAACCTCCGACCTCCTCATTACCTGTAATCGGATCAATGGACCGGTTGGATGACATGCAAATCAGCCAATTCATAACTATGAAGATTAACTTCTTAACTTTATGAAAAGGTCCTAATTTAAATTCTACATTATTGCCAATCATTGCTTTTTTTTTATTCTTCGCCCCTTCCAATTCTTTAAAATTATAAGAGGTATTCGTATGGA
Organism: Pyxicephalus adspersus; assembly: GCF_032062135.1. Classification (NCBI taxonomy): domain Eukaryota; kingdom Metazoa; phylum Chordata; class Amphibia; order Anura; family Pyxicephalidae; genus Pyxicephalus; species Pyxicephalus adspersus. The sequence goes on along the minus strand of NC_092866.1, from coordinate 65,976,904 downwards.
AATATGAAAACCACTCAGATGTTGTATGACTTCACTTTCTTTTTAAATTGGATTATTTTCCCCATGCCTCCAAATTAAATAAATTCAAATTAATAACCATTTAATTGATTCATTAGTCATGGTTGTTTTGTTTTTAATTATGTCAAGATTAATTAGTGTTGGCTTGCTGAGAGACTCTGAATCAATTTGACTGATATTCCTTGTGGAATTCTAAGTGTTATTCACAGGTTTATTTAACATTTCCCCGGCTGCCCTCCCACAACTGCAGGAGTCTGACTTTAAGAAAAAAAACATATCGGTTGTGACTGTCGCCCCCTAGTGTTAATGCTTAATGAGGCGGCACCTGCCCCTCAATGGTCTGATAAGGAAAGGTGGGGGGATGCAATTACTCAATTATTACCAGACATTACCTGAAATAAAAAGATTGTGAAAACTGCAACAAAATGATCCTATTCAATTCTGATCACTTGCTTTATATTATAATAAACTGCAAAATAAAATATTATAATGCAATAAAATGTACTCATAAGGTATTCCTTTGGAAATGTTTTTAATTTCCCTAAAATACATCATAGTCCTTTGAAAAAAATGTGAAATAATTTATAATAATTTTATCATGTTCATACATTTGCTAGTTAGAACCCAGGATAACTTTTTCACATTCAATAAGAAAAAATGTATGAATCTTGAGTGAAAGTTGAATCCAATAACTTTGTGTAAATAATAGGTAAAAATTTGGGGGAAAACAAGAAATAAAAAAGCATAGATGTAAATATATATAAATCAGTAGGACTTTGCTTTTAAAGTTTGCAAAAATATTTTGTCTTGTATTTTTTCCTGAAATCAAGGGGAATTTGTGTTTTAAATACTTTTTAACTACTTACAATCAATTTATTATAAAAACATTATTATAAAAAACTATAATATAAAAAATAATTGTATTAAATTACAGCAGAATAAAAATAAATTTGTAATGAATTGATATTAATAAAAAAAATGAATACAAATAAATATTTGAAAGAAAAAAAAATTATAATTATTTCTTTGGCATAAAGAATAAATACCAATTTATCATTTTAAGTACTGAACAATAATTATTAACAATTCCTCAGTAATGTTCGAGTCTCTTTATTTTTTTATTATTATTATTATGCTTGATAATATAACGAGAAAGGCAAATGATTTTTAATGCAAAAGAATATTTCCTGTACAAACTGCCAGCAATGAACAAGACAAAACGAGCAGCGAGCGTTCCTGTAACAGCCTCGGGGCGAGGATCGCATGCCGGTGAACTCGAGGAGGCTTCTTATGGTCTGGGAGAGGAACAGATGGTTTGGGAAATCTACCGTCCTTAGAAATAAAAGTAAATGAAAATATTGTTGATGGCGTCTGTACAGAGGAAAGTGTAAGAGTTTCACTTTCATTCACCCAGGTGATACAATGAGAACAAAATATTGGTTTGATTTTATTTTCTATGAGAAAAAGATTTCCATGTTTATGAGAATCGATAAATAAAACATAACCGTGCATTTTATTTACAGGAAGCTTCCAGAATCCTGATTGCTGACCATGTCCGTACTCCTTAGTATCTTTATTATAATCAAAGCCATTTCAATTACAAAGCTGGCAAATTACTGAGATCTGTAAATAATTCATGGATCTCCACGGACATGACGTCTCTTGATTTCATAAAAACAAAAATGGGAAAGCCAAACCAAGCAAATCCAGCGGAGGAGCTGTCAATTTATGTAATAATAATGACAAATTGCTTGTTGGAAAACTCGCCGCTAAAAACAAGGCCGGAGATAAAACAAAAATATTCTGAGGAAAGGTGAATTTTATTTACCTCGGGGTCCCAGGCCACATAAAACAAACGGTGGACAGGTTTGTTGTGTCAGGAATTTGATTTATCTGCGACCATAACGTAGAAAAAGGTGAAAATCAGGGAAATGTCTGAGAATTGGCTGCTAAATAAATAATGTATCCGATAATGATCACAAGTAAACAAATATGGCTTCCTGACACTTTCTTTTCATTATGATGAGGAAGGCACTTTAAAAAACATGGTGAGCTTGCAAGTTCTTGTGACGGACAAGTATGCAGAGATAAAGTTTTCAACTGAAATAAAAAGCTGCAACGTGAAAAAAAGTTATAAGAAACTTTCAGCCAGTGTAAGGTTTCACACATTATAACCCCATAAAGTTGCCCTGTGTGTGAGTTGGGTGATGAAATTCAACTTCCAAAAAAACAATTTACCAAATGATGCAAAATTTAATAATGCAAAAACGTTACCTGCTCACCAGTCCTCATTTGACCCCCCCCCCCCCCCCAGATACTTACCTGTCCACCTGGGCAGCCAATCAGTACCTCTGGCTTAAACAGAACCCAGCATGAGCTCCAACCTGAGGGTCCCCAATAAACAGTAAAGTATTTTGGGGAAGGGGGGGTCTGGCTGCTATTTTGGACCAATGGGTTTTTACTTCATTTTTCTGGCCTTAAACTTCTAGACATCACAAATGATCAACTTTCTTTATTTTTTTTTGAACCAGATGATGTTTTTAAACTTATACATTATTAAATATTGTTATATAAAAAATTATGTTTAAAATACAGATAACAAATATTTAACAAACATTTCATACACAACAAAGGATTCCCAAAGTGCTATGGATTAGCTAAAAAGAAGTCATTTTCTTTCAGATTGACTCTATTGCAATGAAACTTTGAATGGAGTTATCCGATAAGGGATGATAAGCCCCACCTTTAACTTATTCATATGTGTGTAGATTTTACATGTTGAGCTACTGAGCTCTGTAAGCTGCATTTCAGAGGAGTTGTAAAGAGATACAAGAAATAGAGCTGAAAGAATCAATCACAAACTGGATAAAAAGCCAGAAAAACAAAAACAAAAAAAACAAAAAATTACATAGAACTGTAAGATCATTACAAAGACAAAACCCCAGTTTTGTAGAGAGTGGAGGGTTATAACTTCTGATAATGTTTTATTGTGGCTGACTCCTTCCTGTATGGGTTACCACTGCACCCCATCCCCATGTGGATCATTATAATTTTGTGGGTTAAGATGCCAGCACAGCCAACCATTACAGCAAGGAGAATAATGGGTGGCTGGCCATCTGCTGCACCGATATATTGTAATAATTGGCTTTCATGTCATTAATTTTCATACAAAAAGTAAATAATTGAAACAAATAAATGAAGAAAATGTTGTTTTCCCCTCGTTATTAGCTTTACATGAATATTTCAAGGATCTTTTATTTCATTAGAATGGCTGGGAAGGATGAGATGTGATATCTAAAGTGCAGCATTATGGTGGACAGAAAGTTTTTATTGTAAGATTCTCCATTTATAAATGTGATGGAGCTGAGACCTCGGCTGATGTAATCGTCTCCTCCAACACTCAACACTGCGGTTCCAATAAAATGTTTTGTGGTTGGGATTTAATGACTGCAGACTGAGAACATTATCAGCTAAGGGATGGAGAGGGGAGCGAGGAGCAAACTTTAGAACCTGAGGGGCCAATGTGCTTCTGTCTGTGGAGAATACAATGGGAGGAGAGCACCAAATTACCAATAACAGAGCATTGTGGGAAAAATAGGTGGCAGCCATGATGGGGCAGCAGCTAGATCCTCCTACAGGACAGCACTGGCTGTGACCTTTCCTCTCCCGACCATCACACCTATATGAGCTAGTTGGACATCCCACAAATACCCTCTCAGCCCTTCCAAATTTTTGTAAAGTGTGGCATTTACAATGTGTGCTTGTTCAGATAAAAGGTCAATCATGAGGTCAGGTACTGATGGTGGGAATTTGCCCTCATCGGTGAGGTCAGGTACTGATGGTGGGGATTTGCCCCCTGTTGGTGAGGTCAGGTACTGAAGATGGGGATTTGCCCCCTATTTGTGAGGTCAGGTATGGATGGTGGGGGTTTGCCCCTATTGGTGAGGTCAGGTACTGATGGTGGGGATTTGCCACCATTGGTGAGGTCAGGTACTGATGGTGGGGATTTACCCCCTATTGGTGAGCTCAGGTTTTGATGTTGGATGAGAAGACCTGCCTCACCATTCTAATTTACCCCAAAGGTGTTTAGTAGGGATGAGGTCAGGGCTCTGTGCAGGACACTCGAGTTCCTCCACACCAAACTGGTGACCCCATGTCTTTATGGAGCTGGCTTTGTACCCCGGGGCACAGTCATGGGAGAACAGAAAAGGGTCTTCACCAAACTGTGACCACAAGGCTGGAGGAGAGAAATTGTCTGCATTGTCTTCTGTAAGCCAGGACCCTTAGCACCTGAAATTAGAGGTAATATAGTAGGGGTGATGGTTGAGTGTCCTCTGAGGTTTGGTGATATATTGTAGGTGATCCATACATTATTCTGATTTCACACATTCAATCATTTTCTTTTGTAAAGCAGTAAAGGGTCCTCTTGTTTCTTCCCACATATGGGTAGCATATTGATAATAGTAAGCAAAGTCTTTTTAGAACAATGATATCTCAGTGAGTAAATAAGGATTTTTTTACTCCAAACCAGATACATTTTTTTCGGGACATCAAAATATCTCCCTCAGTGACCTTTATTCCGCTCATCTTTTCTCCCAGCTGACTATATGAACTATGTTTTTGTGGTTTTTTAATGTAACTTAATGAAGTGCTTATATCTGAATCTGTACAAAACTAAGAGGGTGCTGAGAAGTTCCTGGCTTTGCCCCCTTCCAGATGAAATAGAATAATGAGTGTGGGGGCATATGAAGGCCTAATATCTTCGTATGTAACTGTGCAAATATCAGAAAGAGATGCATGGATTCTGCAATTCACTAAAGTTTATAAAAGATCCCCAGCACTGAATCCCACTACCCGATACGGGATAACTAAATCAAAACTGAAAATGTTGTATTCTGTCATACAAACACACAGGTGAGTTAAATAAATCTGCAAATATATGTGAAGCCACACAGCACCCATGGACACCAATGCGTGGCCCCTGATCACGGAACAGCCAGCAATGGGAAATGAATGGCAATGAACACAGATATGACTTCCTGTAGAGGTGACCCCGTCTTCCTTACAACAACTCAATAAATGCCCGGAGTCACTCAAGGCAGCTAAGGCCCCCCAAATGTTGTCTTCACCCTGTGTGGTCCCCTGGCAGATACACATTGCTGGTTCCTTTTATTTTACAAGAGTATTTGGAATTTGGATTTGAAGATCCTCGGTTTATCATTGTTCCTGCGGAAGCAGATCCTGCCAAATGCATTGAATACTTATTATTAGACTGAACGCACGATAAACATGTTCTAATTATTGCATTCCTGTTTCTAGAATATAATAATTATGTTTTATGCGGAATATAGAATGTATAGAATATGTTAATTACGGTTTAATGATTTTTGTGTAAATTTTGTAAAAGCTCCAAAATGTGGATCTGTTGGGTATTTTGGGTACAATATGGATGGCATTAGACCTGTGAATGATTAATAGGTAAACATACACAAATACATTCTACCCACTCTTCTGGATATTCACCTATCAATTCATTTTGCATGAATCCTCCCAGGAGCCATCCCACTATTTACACCAGGGCATAAAAAACTTTCATCTGAGAAGCTGCCTGCACTGCGTTGTCTGCAATGTGATCTGCCAACAAAGATAAAATAAAGTATAAAAACACTGAAACCTTAAAGTGAAGATTTCCCCTCTGACTTCTGTACTCACTACCCATGCACTGTATCGGGATGATTCTGCGGTGGTCCAGCAGAGGGCGCCCTCATACCACCAGTTACTATCAATGCTGCATCCAGTGTGATATCAGATTATTGGGGGAACATTTCCATCATTACCAGGCACTGATATAAAACTCTCATCTGTATTGTATTATATATATAAGGACGGTGATGGGAGATGTCCTGTGTGTATTGTTATCAGCAGCCTTGGGGCTCGTAATGACCGGCATTTGTTGAGCGTTTGGAGCTCAATGGCTGCCTGCCCACTGACATGCAGGAAAGTCAGACATGGGGGGGACAGACAACATAAAAAGTGAATTCTTTTTTTTTTTTCTTTGTGTATAGGGTTAGTTAAGAATGAATTAGAAAAGATTTCCTAAAACAGAAAATGTCTAAATAATGGCTGCAGAGTCTTAGAGGCGGCCAGATGCAGGTTATACGGCAGAGTGTGGGGCACTACAAGTCTCAGCATGCCTCCCCTAAGTATGGTGTCATTCTGGGGACAATGATTAATAATTTATTTCCCGGTGATGATTGTTATTATCTGACTCATCATGTGTGACCTCTGAACCTGCCCGAACATATCTCACATGTCAGCCATCCCCCGCCTGCAGCTTCTCGGGTCACAGGACCAAGGTGACCCGGGAAATGTTATTCTATGTCTGCAAACCCTGGGGAGAAACATGGGGACAAATCCCACCAAGGCCCCACACATCTTACACAACCATTATAGGGGATGTGTAAGGTTTTTGGACATTAAATAAATCATAAAATAAATTTTTTACCTTTTAATGTAAAAAAGATTATTATGTAAAAAGCATAAAAAAAATAAAAGCCAAGGTATTTGCTTTTGTGGCAATGTATTGAAAACAGTGGAAAAAGTTTTCTGATTTCAGGAATATGCATAACACAAAATAATATTTTTTATTAATTACTTTTTTATGCTATTTACATTGACTTATATCAGGGTATGTGGCCCAACATGATTACTGATTAGCAATCTCCTCCCCTTTGTGTCTATATAAAACATATTTATATACTGATCCCCTGCAGCCTCCTCCTGTCCACATGCACTCCACCAATGGCTGCTTTTTGGCTATCTGTTAGGGTGACATTCTTCCCACTGGCCAGCAATGTAAGAGGAATTCTTCCCACTGACCACCACACTAATGTACTGTGATCTGTGGATATAATAATTTTATTAGGGGGGCCCTAAAGACATGAGAGTTATTTCCAGGGTCCCTTCTTATTATAAAGGTTGAGAAAGTCTGCTATATGACATACAATGCATGAGAAGTATGCCTGCATTGCAGCATTTGGCCAGTAGATGGCAGCACAACATCTACAAATGAAGACATCAAAACAATTCAATGCAAGAAACCAATAATAATAAAATAATTTAATTTAAATAAAACTTCAGGTGAATCCACCCAGAAGTGATCAGATATAGGTGGAAACCCATCATAAAACACAGGTTGTGTGTAAAAGAGATTTGCTTTGATTGTGCCTGAATAATATTGGTTGTCCATTGTTGGTGATGTTTGAAAGATGGTTGAATCGCCAACAGAACAAGTCTGCACAGCAAAAACCCCAACAAAACAACCCCAAACAGCAGAGGATGCTGGGAAAAGATGCTGTCATTGGAGCCATGATATTCAGCAGCTTTATTCTCATGTGAATGTTCTAACTTAAACCTGCTATTCTGTCTTACAGACTGGGCTGCAGGGCGGAGGACCCCCATAACTTGCCCCCTGTTCTGTGTTGTTCTTCATATGGAGGCTTACTTTTTACCCTAATGTACAGCAGAGTTTATGTCATTTACTAAGCTAAGTGAAATATTCCTTGCAAGGTGAGGATCTACTTCATGTGAACAGCTGATATTCACCCATTTTACCTATTTATCACATTCACTGATCATTCACATGGAATTCCTTCCTAATGTTTTTACTTCTGGGTGGATTAAAGCCTTTGTATTTTATTATTCCATACTGGGAACTTGTTGCCTCACTTCCTGTCACAGTGACAACCAGGGTATTACTGAATGCTAAATGTGTTCCTGTCTGTGTCACTGGTTCCCAATGGCCAAAATAATGACAACTAAATCCAGCAAGAAATAAAAATAAAATCTAACCTTTCCAATCTGGCTGTTGTGAAAATTTAGATCTTTAAATCTCAATCAACTCAGAATATAAAATACATAATTTGTGCAATACATAAATCTCACCAGCAGGTGGCAGTAGTGCACCACATTTGCAATACAATCAGCTTAGAAATTTTTACAATACAGAGATTGGATGACAGCAATGATCGATCTGATGTGTATGGGCACCAGCAGACTACAGTAAGCTTTAGGGAGGGAGAAAGGGACAAGTGAAAGATAGGGGACATATCTTGTTGTTTCACCTCCATCTAAAAAGCATGAGAAGTCATGCCAAAACCTTTTTGGGCACCCAAGACTTAGTGCACACAAGCAAATCTGCTGCCAGTTCTGTGATCTGATCAATTTTTTGGGTGTTCATTAGTTGGAGGTCCCAAACCCCAGCTCAGATATATTCCATATGCTGCCAGTCATGGGGTGTGCATGGGGTGAATCACAGGACAGATAGGAGCTTCCGATCAGATTTTCTCAATCACTTGTACTGAACAATCAATAATTACAACATGCCTGATCCATCCACATCAGACTGAGGTCCCAAAAATTGACTGCTTACGACTGGTTAATTGTCAGATTTCATTCCAAGTTTCTTAAGATTTGATCATTGGATTGGTTATCAGATTGGAAGTGAAAATTGGCCCGTGTGTGCGAGGTCCGGAAGGGATCAGATTGTGACCCCTCGGCCCTCTGTGGCAGCCATTATCATTAGGGATCTGTATGAATTATATGTGAGTGAGTTACAGATACATTGTATGAAATATCATCAGATGTGTACACTGTATGGTCAGACTTATTCCCCCCCCCCCCCACTATGCCCCCCAAATGATGGGTTCAGGGGTCCCGGTAATCCCCCATTATACAAAGACATTGCAGACAATTGTGCTCTCCCAGCCTTGTGCCCACAGTTTGGTGAAGACCCTTTTCTGCCCCCCCATGTCCCGGGGTACAAACCCCCTTCATAAAGACATGGGGTCACCTCTGAGCTGGCATTGGAGTTCAGAGATGGTGACCCTGGTTGATGCCTGAACAAAAACGGTGCCATCCTCCTGGAGAGGAAAGCAGATGGCAGCATTGCCAGGGGGAGTCATGTGATCTGGGAGAGGTAATAAAATCCTGGCAGTGTCACACTGACACATTACCGAACATTCTGCGGGCATCATAAAAATATCTGATGACAGGTCCACTTCTTGCAGAAAAACAATTCCATAGAGAAGCTGCACTCAGCAGGCACCGAGGGGTTAATTTTCCCCGTGCGGAGTGCATCACCTGCGCAGTACATCGGTCGGCGGAGTTCTTTACCTTCTCTGATATTGTAGCTGGCGGCCATTTATTGATAGAATACATTACAAACATCTGCTGCCGCAGATTTTAATATCCTCCTACGTGAGCGGTCGCCAGAAAGCTCTCCGGGGCTGCGCTCTGCTCTGTGCACATCACGGAATGAGCAGCCACCACCTCCGGGATGATTTGTTTGCCAATTATGAGTGGAGATTAGTTTGCAGAGAATCTGCTCCTAATATTCCAATTAAACCTACACAGAAACAAAGAGAACCGGTCTAAGGATGAGCTGAAATCACTCCAAGGGGCCTGTGTGTGGAAACTGCCCATGGAAATGCCAATTGCCTGACTGCTTCCCCAGATGCCTTCCCTGCACTCCGCTCAACATGCAAATTGTAACACTTCCTTTCCACACACTTCCCCTAAATGTCTTATAGTTCCCTCCCCTGCATTTCTCATTGTTCCCTCCCCCGCATTCTTCAATGGTCTCCACCCCTGAACTCTGTTTCCCTCTCATTTACTCCCATTGTTCCTCCCCTGCACTGCCTGTGGTTCCCTTCCGTGTACTCTCCATGGTCCCCCACCTCCTGCACTTCTCCTGGTTCCCTCCCCTGCACTCCTTGGATTCCCTCCCCTGTGGAGTTTTCAGGCTCCTTCCACATACACTTCTACTTTTGTTCATGACTCTTGCAGCCATATTATACAGCTCAGTGCTGCGATCGCAGGAAATATTGCAGAGGATCAGCTATTTCTGCATTTCCCATGGTCTCCCCTCTTCTGCACTCCTGCTTTTCCTCCCTGTACTCCCCATGGTCCCCTCCCTACTGCACTTCCTATGGTTCCCTCCCTTGCATTCCCTGAGTTCCCTCCCCTGAGGAGTCTTTTTAGTTCCTCCCCCTTCACATTTTGCTGTCAGTCATGACTCTTGCAGTCATAATATACAGTGCAGTGCAGAGATCACAGGAAATATTGCAGAATGTCAGCCATCACTCCTGCACTTCTCATGGTCTCCCCTCTTCTGCCCTCTTGTGGTTTCCTCCCTGTACTCCGCATGATCCATCCTCTCTTGCACTTCCTAGGTTCCATTCCTTGTACTCCCTATAAACCCTCATCCCTGACACGTTTCCTGGTGCACTCCCCTGGGGGGTTTTCAGTTCCTCCCCCACACTTCCTATGGTTCCCTTCCTTGCACTCCCCATAGTCCTTCATCAATTCTCATTGGCCCCTCCCCTGCATTCTCTGGATTCCCACCCCTGAGGAGTTGTTCAGGCTTCTTCCCAGTACACCTCAGCTGTCATTCATGACTTGCAGTCATAATGTACCGTGCAATGCAGGGATTGCAGTAAATATTGCAGGTCAGCCATCATTCCTCTACTTCCCATGGTCTCCCCTCCCGTGCACTCTTATGGTCTCCTCTTCTGCCCTCTTCTGCCCTCCCCTGCATTCCCTGAGTTCCCTCCCCTGAGGAGTTTTTCAGTCTCCTTCCCCTGCAGCCATAATGTTCAGAGATCGCAGGAAATGCTGCAGATAGTCAGCCATCATTCTGACTTCCTAAGTTTCCTGAAAAGCACCAAAACCTTAATCATTGCATCATTTTCATTCTGTTTACAGAACATTCAATATTCTTCTTTTTATACAGAAGAATCATAAAAAATTTTATGAGATTCCTCGAGGAAACGACCAAAGGGAGAGGATTTCCACTGCAGAATATTCTCTGATTATGGGGGGCAGGAAGTCCATCGCCAGTGACCCCAGAAAAGAATGGGGACACAAAGCCACACAGCAAACAAAGGAAACCTCATACACAATAAAAATTCCTCCAATAATACAAAAAAAATATAACAGCCAGATAAAGCAGGATTGCGTCAAAAAAAAAGTTTCAGATATATAATTTTTCCTTTTCTCGGATATTTCATGTAACATGAATATTGCACAGAGCATTTAATGCGAGGGAATTTAAAGGGACAGCACACACCTTCCTCCTGCACGCAGTGGTGACAGCCGGACTGACAGGTGAAAATTGTGTCATTTTATTTGTAACCTGCTTTATTGTTTGTGTGTCCAACTAAAATATAACAATCCATGGCATGCACACAATTCTATGACTATCTATTATATATATCGAGGATTTCTCTGATTTTACAGTTGGGGATTGTAAAGAACACTAATTGTCAGCAATCGGAGTGAGGAATTATTGTTCACCTGATTGGATATTATTATTATTTTATTATCACCTTTATTTATATAGCGCCAACATATGACGCAGCGCTGTACAAAAAATAAATAGATACATGAATACCTTATAGCTCCCTCCGTGCCGTGATGCCGCTCGCTATGATTGGCTGATCTTTCATCCCAGAAATCTTTATTTTACCCCCCCCCACACCTCTTTCAGTATTTATCTTTCCTTGGAATTAAATCTTTGTCACTTTTCTGTGTTATTGACTTAAAAGTTAAAAATGTGAAACCCTGCAATTGTTATTTTTCACATGAAGTATAATAAATAAATGATTCTTAGTCATGTGATGTCACAGCGGGGAGCTTTGGGCTCTGGCGGGAGATATTACCCGACATATAAAACACATTATTGGGGTTCATCCAGTGACCCCACATTCCAGCGTGATGGGAAACGGTGACACCTCCCGGCACATCTGACATTTCAGAGCTGCGAATCCTCAGTCAGAGTCATTAATGTACCGGAGACGGAGAGCGGCGCAGAATGCCTTGAATTCCAGCGAAGATCAAGGTGCAGCACAAAAGTGATCATGTGACACGATGCGACGCGCATTCCAATGTGCAGCAAAGAGAAACGCATTACAGAAAAGCCAAAAATAGCAGAAAAGTTCAGAAATTATAAAAGTGGAAATGGAAGAACTTGGGAGCAGCTGATAGTTTCATTGTAACCAATTCAGAGGAAATGTTATATTATAAATAGCAACAAGGTAACAAGGTAAGGTCATCATTCGCTGCACTGCAGAAATCAGGCTGAATGGGGGCGTTACACACTGTGAACCAATCAGAGATTTAATTTTTATCCCTCCATGATGAGCAATCTGCCCCTGTGACACTTCCAGAAATGTATTACTTCTCACAGAGATCACAGTTACAATATTGTAGCCTCACCACTGGGGGGGAGGAGACTGAGGAAATGCTTCCTCCTGCCTGCAGCAGACTAATGACATTATCTCAGCCTAGGCAAAGTCACTGACTGGAGCCTAATGATGGCTTTTTATATAAATTGGAGCTTGAATGAAAACAGATCCTGTTACTACATATTGTTACATGGCCAGGGAATTATTATTGCAGCAAATTAATGACGGGTCATCTTTATTTTCTATTGCACTGCACAGTTTTCATGCACTGCGGGCTGCATAGGAGGTGATATACAGGAGGAGCCCGGCTGTGTTAAGCATGTTGGAGGTGAGGAAGTCAGAGAAAGTGCGGAGCCCCTGTATTAGGTGATCTCCCAGTAATTCCCTGCACTGCCATAACCCTACACATGAATCTCTATAGGAGAGGTAATGCCAGGTGACCAGGATGAAGAATCTCACCTTGTCCAGCTGGTGGATGGCCTCCTCCATGCAGCACAGAGACGCCAGCGTCCGCAGCGCAGCCGGGTACAGAACCTTGAAATGGTCCTGGCGCAGAATCTTAAAAAGACCGACGACGGCCTCTTCCTGAAAAACATTCAAAATAATACAAATTAACAATACATGGATTCATTTGGGCTGTTGTTTTACCAAGGTGAATGGTCCCCCAGCAGGGTAAATTATGATGAAAGTTCACTTTGCAAAAATTAGCCAATCACATGCAAGGACATGCAAAAAAAGGATTTTTTCTGCAGATGATTGGATGGTTGAAGTCAGCAGAGCTTCGACTCATTTACTAAGGGAAGTGAAATATTCTTTGCAAGGAGATCATTCACTTTGCTATGTGATCAGCCATCATTCCTTTAGCAAACAGAGCTGATAGGGAGCTGATAAATATTGGGGTCCATCAGATTTTGCCACCCATCTGACACAGGTAATGGCTGCTTGAGGGAGGGGTTAGAGATGAGTGACAGGTGACAGCTCCTTGGGGGTGGGGTTACAGATGAGTGACAGGTGACGGCTGCTTTGGGGAGGGGTTACAGATGAAGTGACAAGTGGCCGCTGCTTTGGGGAGGGGTTACAGATGAGTGACAGGTGACAGCTGCTTGGGGAAGGGTTACAGATGAGTGAGGGGTGATGGCTGCTTGGGGGAGGGGTTACAGATGAGTTACAGGTGATGGATGCTTGGGGGAGGGGTTACAGATGAGTGAAAGGTGATGGATGCTTGGGGGTGGGGTTACAGATGAGTGACAGGTGACAACTGCTTGGGGGAGGGGTTACAGATGAGTGACAGCTATGAGTCTGCTGGGGCAGCTGACTTTACAAGCAATATGGCGGCGCCCTGCAGAATTCTCTGGGATTTTACATGGGAGGGAGGATTTCACAAGAAAATTAGGTTTAAAATCTCAGAAATGGCTGAACAGATTTTTAAATTGTTTGACAGCTGTTTTACACAGAAAATGCTTTTCCTTATTTTCTTACCGGTGTCAGAGTGTTGAAGAATAACGGATGAACCGCGTTCGCCCAATATAGAACATGACCAGTAACAGACTGCCATGAGACGCCCCACGTGGGCGCACTCCGATTATTTACACAATTGACTTTTCACATCTGTAAATACCATTTTAATTAAAACTGAGGAAGAAGTCAGAAGTGGGATGATAGTAACGATACCCGGCGAGGAGTCAGCGCTGCCTCATTATCACACCGCTTGATGCAATTAGCGGGAATTAGTCGTAGTACAAACACGTGTCGGAGCAGAACTTCTACACTGATTGGGCCGGGCCGGGGTGACAGCGAGCGCAGCGCAGGAGGGTAAGGGCCACGCAAAATGCGCATTGAGCAGGAAATCACAATGATGCAACATGGAGGCACCAAAAAAATAAAAAAATATCTTTGCTAATCTTTTTCTGTCCTTTTAATGTTTTCTTCTCTGTGTGGTTTGTTATTACAGATTCATACCCTACAGTGGTGCAAAACACAAAACATACCCCATGAGTCACATGATCCCTGCGGAAGGGGGGTTTAAAGTTCCTCTCCTGTTCTGGGACAATCAACATCTGCCTTAAAACATTGCATGGTGATTGGATGATTGTGACTTTTTTGTATAAATACTGGGGTATGTTCCTGGAATTGAGGGGGGGTAAAAATACTGGGGTATGTTCCTGGCATTGAGGGGTAAAAATACTGGGGTATGCTCCTAGCAAGGAGGCGATTTAAATACTGAGGTATGTTTTTGGCATTTGAGGGGGGGGGGTAAAAATACTGGGGTATGTTTCCGGCATTTGGGGGGTATACATACGGGGTATGCTCTTGGGAAGGAGGCGATTAAATTATTGTGGTATGTTCCTGGCATGGTATGGCTAGGGTATGCTCTTGGTAAGGAGGAGATTTAAATACTGGGTATGTACCTGGTTTGGGGGGTATAAATGCTGGAGTGCGTTCCTGGTATGGGGGGTACAAATACTGAGGCATGGTACTGGCGGGAGGAGGTACAATTATTGATTCTTGATGTTGGCCCAGGGAGGTATATTCCTAACATAAGGGGTAATAAATGTGTAGTATGTTCCCAATATGGGGGTAATTATTATTGGGATATATTCTAGACATTCATTAGATCTTAAGAAGTCACTCCGTATAGCTCCGGATTGCAAAAAGTGCATCTGAAGGTTTTTCATTATGTGACCAGCACCATAGGGAACCAGCAGCAGCATTTTCTCCAGGAGAGGTCCCATAGCAGATGATTTCCCATTTATTTATCCACCCGGTGTTTCTATAGCTTCATATCACAATATCAGTAAAGTTTATCTTTTGTAAAGAATAACACAAAGGGAATCCCAGACCCTGCAGGCCGCATCCCATGCTGACGCATTGTGAGAGATGACATTACAACTTCTGTTTGCTTTATAATGAATGAACACATTGATGGCGAGGAACATGAGCCACCACACAGGATCCGGAATCCCCGGTGTAGAATGCGGCCGTGTCCTCCCTCTTATATAAAAAGTCAACACAGCCGGAGGCGGGCGCAGCGCCCATTCTGAGCCTTCTGTTTATTTTCTTCATTCAAACCATCCGGCCTGCCAGCCGCACACAAAGGGCAAATTGGCATTCAGAAGGCAAAATATTTACAAATCAATTCCAAACGATTGTTTTCTGAGAACGTCGCCAATGCAAACAGCAACCGACGCAGCGCTGATAGAACTGAGAGCCCCGAGACTTCTCATAGAGCCCCCGCAGCAAGCGCATCAAAATGAGTGCCGTCTGAGGACACAAGCGCATTACTCACGCATCCCCAATGTGAACTAAAACAATGAAGAACCCCACTATGTATGTGTAATAGACTATGGAAATAAAGAGGACCTGTCACACCTCTAATATCTTCCAATATACAGTAACAGCATCAATAAACTCTCAATAAGTGTGTAGGGATTTATTATGAGATCACAGTGCTTCACTTATAATTTATCATTTTCCCTCCAAAAGGCAGAGCCATCTTTGTTCAGGAGCAGACATACCAGTGACACAATCATGCAAGTGCTGGTGCGTTCCAGTAACACAATATTGCAGTCTGATCAATGAGGGAAAGGAAACTGAGTGAATGCTTCCACCTGCCTGCAGCAGACTGATGCTTAGGAAGGCCTCTGACTGGAGCTTTTCATTGATAAAAGGTGAAGTTTTTCTGAAATGTGAGATTTTTACTCGATAATGTGACAGATGAGAGATTTATCAATGGGTAATTGTAAAGATAATAACAGGTCCTCTTTAGGTGTGCTCCTAACTGCAGCAAAAAATCAATATAAATCCCTGCGCACATCTTCCTGAGCCAATCAGTGACCAGAAGACAAGATGAAGGCATGTGTGCTGCGATCACTACAAATTGTTACATTTCTCCCTTTGTCTCCCTGAGAGGATGATGAGAAATATATCTCCCAGGAATATCATATACAGATAATTGTTTAAAGATCATTCCATCATTCACCCTGCCGGATATAATCTGCTTCTAAATGTTGGGTCAGCGCACTCTCATGTCCTGCGCAATGAAAGTCTCCTAAGGTCCGCTCTGCGGTATTACACAGAAAGTCACTAAAAGTTCAACTGAGGAGAAAAATTTAACTTTTTATTTCAGCAAATCCTCAATGGATACATTATGGGAATCCCCTATATCCATCTAATTATAATTCTATCATTTACTATATATCCAAATCTATCTCTTACATATTATCAATCCATCTATTTATAATTTTATTTTTTACTATATATCCAAATCTATCTCTCACATATTGGCAATCCATCTAATTGTATTATCTATCTATCTTTCTGTCCTGTATAGTGGTTGGGTTGCTTTATTCATAACTATAAAATGATTTTCTTTTTGAAGCTGACACAGATTCAGCACCTAATAAATCCGTGAGATTCCTCTTCTAAAATCAGCCACCAACATCTATTTGTATATCATTTTTATTTTTACTGTTTTTTAAATGAACAAAAACATCTTCCTAGTTCTTTATTCATTTGATGAGTAAAACAACCAGCGGCAAATGTTTTTTACTTGTTCTCGCATACTTACCACAATTTCCTGTGATGAGTTCAGAGCGTAGTTATTATGTTTCTGTTTTCACATTTTGAATATCTCATCATTTTAATCACAAATATAACTCTTTGTTATTGATAAATGCTCTTGTGATAATAATATTCTCCCTGAAGAAGTGGCTATGTTCCTGTGAAACGCGTTGGGTCTTGTTAAAAATGAATTGTTCTCCATTGCATATGGAAAGCTTTGAAAATGTTTGGCTTGCTGCGGTACATAATGACACTCAAAATTGTGAATCTTTTTATGATTTTAGAGTTTTAGACTTTTAACTATATCACAACACACATTTCTTTACCTTGGCCTTCTTTGGTGGACAGCCATGAGCCAATTAGTTATTTGCTTTATTTTTCTAAATAAACCCCCAGGGAGCCGACATCCTAATAAGCACTTTACCATTTGGGGATCTCTATGTTTAAAATATTTAATGATGATATTTGTGCGTAAAAACTCCAAGGAGAAGGAGTGCTGTTACTGTGTGTATATGAAACCTTTCTACATGTGATGCCTGCAAGACAAATGACCAATCATTCCATTCCATTGGAAGCCCATGTAGCAGGGTGTTGTCATCCTAAATCGGGAACTGATAGGAACTTTCAGGGCAGGATCACCATATTAATGAAAATGCAGATTTAAACATTTTGACTTTTGACATTTAAATTTGTATAAGAAGGATTTAGGATTATTAAATGAGCCTCCCTATGTTCAGGAATCCTGGAAGAGCTGATTGATCTCACCTGAGCTACCAGATGGCACAGCCGGTCTCCCTCCTGGGTGAGCCCAAATAAGCTCCGTATTGCTGCTTCTACGCTGTGTATGTTATCAGAGGCTTCCAGCTGCTCCACCAGACCCTGCGGACAAAGGAGACATCGCAATGAACACTTTCATTTAACTTCCTATTTCTAGTGTTATGATCATGTCCCATTTATAGGTCGGCACTGCTACCAGACAGTCCAAACAGCACCTTTGCTGAACAACTGCTATGGGACCAGCCAAGGACAGATTGGGAATAAGCTGGGAATGTTTGGAAAACCTATCCCCCCATGGATCTCCGCAGTCAGAGGTGTCTATAGACCTAATATTAAACCTTCTATAAGATTTTAGTAATTTCTTTAAACCAAAAAGATAATTTTTCCTTTCTTATAAGACAGACAATAAATTATGAAACAATATCAATCCGATTGCACAGTTCTGCAGCATAGACTGAGGAATAAAAAATCATTATTTATAATTCATAGGCGCTGAGAAGCATCACGCATGTTCCTCGTCTATCTCTGTCCATTACCAGCGTTTGTCCTTCGCTGCCCCCAATTATTAAATAAAAAGAATTAATCGCATAATTAGACATTTTCATAACAGCGCAGAAAACAAGAAAAACAATAATTAAAAATAGGTGGAGGGCAGCCTGAGGAGTGCAGAGTGTCAGTGAGAGGGAAGGCGCCTGGTAATGGCTGGAGCTCTTTTATATTTACAGCTAAAGACGATTTCCTGATTGTTCAACATTTATTAAAAATAAAAACCAACAAAACAACAAAAACAGAAGAAACCAAATACCCAGCAAATGGAGAATTGTATGAGATATGGTGACAATACACTCATTGCAGGAGGTTTCATATTGTTCTATGACGCCAGCAGATTTTCTTCCCATTTTTAGGAGAGAAATGGAACGTCCATTATGATTTATTAAAAAGTCCCCTTAAATGGAGGCCTTGGCTCCTCCGTGTCACTGAGAGTTTTTAGCTTTAAAACAACATAATTATTAGTAATGTTAGCATTAGAAACACTCAGGGACACAATAAATATTACATAAATCCAAGGACAATGCTAAACCCTCTCCAGGAGAGCGACCTCCTCCCAGAGCTATGGGCCAACCTTGAGATGAAGGCAACGATTTACATACAAATGTTACATGACTCAACATGTGTGACCGAGGATCTACAGGACACGTGAAGGAATGCTGACATTGTATAGAGATATTATATCTGTATAATTCCAACCTATATATCAGTCTCTGTACACTCTACTCTATTATACATATATATAGCACTGACATATACCACAGTGCGGTACAGAGATCACTGAGCCAGTCCCATCAGTCTCTATACAGAGGAGCTGACACTCTAATGTCCCCCCACAGTCACACACTAATATTATACATTTATATAGCTCTGACATATACCATAGTGCTGTACAGAGATCACTGAGCCAGTCCC